>NW_027284730.1:0-15762 GCF_046629955.1 Centroberyx affinis | reverse complement strand
AATATGTTTTATGGATAGTCCAAAGACTCAAAAATTGCCCATAGGCATGAGTGTGTTTGTGTAGTATGGAATATTATGTATGTAATCTAGTAAATAGAATAGAAAAGAATAAAATAGATTTATTTCGAACATGTTAAAAATATATATACTAGATATATATATACCCTAACCCTAACCCTAACCAATAAAATTAACAGTAAACATATACAACAAATTCTCAATAAACAACATAAATAAATATGTTGTTTATTGAGAATGTAATCTAGTAAAATGATGTATATGATGAAGTATGTAACCTACATGACATAGGATGTATATGATGTGTATATGTAGTATGTATATATATGATGTAGTATGTATATGACATGTTCTGTATACGATGCTATGTAAAGCCCTTTGAGACATGCTTGTGATAAAGGTCTATATAAATAAACAAGACTAGACTAGACTAGGATATGTTTTTGTGTGTTTTTGTCATTTTGCATTGAGTTCCATGAAGATGAGGCTGAATGCATGAAGGCACTTTTACCTAATTTAATCCAACCGACTACAGAAAACGACTCCAAAGGCCTGGCAGTGGGCGTGGCTTCTCACTAAAAGGCATATAATGTAGGGAACAGATTCACGTAACACTGTCAAACTTTGTGGCCAATCAGCAGACAGAAGAAGAGGCAAACCCTCCATTAGGCAACCGGCCACTAATTTTTGGTTCCAGTGGTAGAAGAGCAGCTCTGATGGAAACTGAACAGACAGAGAGCTGATTGGTCATGTGGTGTTGAGATCATCAGATCAAATGATTAAAAGTGTGTAGAATGTGAACAGGCAGATCTCATGTCCCATTCAGGTCCAGTCAGGAAAATCCAATCCAGTCCAATCCAAATTTATGCATAAAGCACTGCATTTAAAAACAACAGTTGACCAAAGTGCTGTATAATCAAAATAGCAAAAACCATAAAACAAAGACCAGTTTAAAAGACAAAAGGACAATAAAATAATAAAAGCAATAAGACCATAAGAAAAAGAAAGGCAACTCTCATACCGAGTTAAAAGCCGAGGAATAAAAATGTGTTTTGAGACGGGATTTAAAAACAGGCAGTGTGGGGGCCAGCCTAACATGCAGAGGAAACTCGTTCCATAGTTTGGGGGCTTCAGCTGCAAAGGCCCGATCTCCCCTGAGCTTCAGCCTATAGAGCTTGGGACCTGAGTGACCTTAATGGGACGTGTGGTTGTAAAAAGTCAGAGAGATAGGTTGGAGCTAGCCCATTTAAAGATTTGTAGGCAAACAATAAAATCTTGAAATCAATCCTAAAACATACAGGGAACATACATTGTTCCTGTTAAAAGACGAGCTGCAGCTGTGAAACAAGTTGATGATGGAGCATGGAGCTGCACCATGAGTGTCCCATCATCTCATCAGTGGAGAGTTTTAGTGTCCCATGATGCTCTAAATCAGTGGTTCTCAACGAGGGGTCCGGGGACCACCAGGGGTCCTTGAGGGGGTCCCCAGCAAATTGATGAATTGTTAAACTTCACCAATATTTAATTTACAAGAAGTTAACGCAATTAGAGAATGTAGAAGAAAAGACTGTTCTGATCATAGTTTCTCTGTTATCTCTCTACTACAATACAGATAGTCATGGGATTCTGGACAAAATCATATCTAACAATAAAAGATATGATGTCAGATTTGGGTCCGAGAGACAAAATCTCATCAAATGGGGGTCCGTGGCTCTAATGCGGACTAAATTAGGGGTCCATGATATGAAAAAGGTGGAGAATCACGGCTCTAAATGGCGTTTCAAAGTGCTTTTCCACCCTGATGAGAAGATAATTCAGGGGGGAAACACCGACCACTCGTGATGCTTTTAGCGTGAAAATCGTCAAATCCAAAGAACGCCTTGGCTCCGATCCCCGAAAAAAAACAGAATATCGGTATCGGCCCTCGAGAGCGGCACATCGGTCGCCGGCGCGGTCACGCCCGTCGGGTCTCGCCGCGTTTTCCGGGGGGGTGGGGGGGGAACCTGAGGATGTCTGCCGGATCGCGGCGTTGTGTGTCGTCGGCGGCGAGGCCTGGCGCCGCTCTGTCCGGCGAACACCGCGCCTCCTCGCTCCTTTATGTCGCCTTTATTTCGCCTTTCTTCTCCACTAGAAATGGGCCAACGCCCCGAGGGCCGCCGCCACACAGAGGGACGAGAGAGAGAGACAGAGAGAGAGAGAGAGAGAGAGAGAGAGAGAGGGGCGAAAGTGGAAGAGAGAGAGAGAGAGCAAAAGGAGTGACAGGGAGAAAGAGAGATAATGGGGGGGGGGGGGGGAAGAGCGAGAAAGAAAGAGCGAGAGAGAGAGAGAGAGAGAGAGCGGTGTAATTTAAAACTTGGAATTAGTGTGACGCAAATTGGGGTTAGATGTCAGGAGAGAGGAGCGACAACATGGCCGCCAGCGAGAGAGCGCTTACTGTGCGGCGCTTTACACAGATTTCCTGTCAGCTCTTCATACAAACCGTATTACATAAAGACACGCAATGGGAGACGGGTACACACACACACACACACACACACTACACATATACACACACAGCAGGCCAGACACACACACACACACACACACATTAAATGTATTACATTGCACAAGAGCACGCAATATGAGACAGATACACACACACACACACACACACACACTTATTCACACACTTACTTATTCACGATGTTCAATCTACTAGCAAGATGAAAAGGGCAAACCACAATCACGCACACACACACACACACACACACACACACACACACACACAAAGTGAGCTGGATACACCTTGGATCGGTGTGTCAGCTGAAGACTAACACGGGGAATAGACTTGATGCATTCACACACACACACACACACACACACACACACACATCAATGTTTAAACCCTAATTAGTTTGCTAGTGTCTCAGAGTGGCAGAGGCTGCAGGCAGCAGCAGAGTAATTAAACAGCTTCTGATGCTGAGTTGACTGCTAACAAGAGTCTGTCATCAGTTATGATGGAGAGGCTGTTCTTTCTCTTTTTTTTTTTTTTTGGGCATTTTTGCTTTCATTTGATTGTTAAAGCAGCACACAGCAACATTTATATTCAGTGGTGGAAAGTACATTTACTCAAGTACTGTACTTAAGTACAATTTTGAGGTACTTGTACTTTACTTGAGTATTTCCATTTTATGCTACTTTGTACTTATACTCCACTACATTTTAGAGGGAAATATTGTACTTTTTACTCCATTACATTTATTTCACAGCTATAGTTACTAGTAAGTTTTCAGATCAATATTTTATATTTAAAACATTTGATCATCTAAATAATAATATAAAATAACTATAAAATAGCATTGTTATAGATTAGACTACCCAAAAGTATAGCTAAATTGTTAAGATTAGCTTCACGTTGACAACTTTAAAATGCTGCTTACATGTACATGTATGTCAATAAATCAGTATTAATATTCCAATAATTTATGAAAAATATAACTCTCTAAATGGGCACAGTTTGCATAATGAGTACGTTTACTTTGATACTCTAAGTACATTTTGCTGCCAATACTTATGTACTTTTACTTTTTTTTATTTACTAGATTTTGAATGCAGGACTTTTACTTGTAATGGAGTATCTTTACATTGTTGTATTGCTGCTTTTACTTAAGTAAAACATCTCAGTACTTCTTCCACCACTGTTTATATTTATAAAAATCCACCCGTCTCATCAGCCAAAATCGCAAAGTAGGGCTGCAACAGAGCAGAGCGTCCCGTCCACACTCACTGAGATGCCAGAGATTCACCAGAACAAATGAAGTCATGGGAAATGACAAATCCAAACTTCAGAGTGTAATCCAGACTGTCTCCTGAACAGTGAGCAGAGAAAGCTGAGTCAGCTCTCTCTCTACCTCTTTGATATTCCAGCAGTTTTAAAATGATTTCAGTGTTCCACTTGTTCAGACTGAAAGGTTTAATAAACATAAAGAAAGAGATTCACTTAAAAACAATTCAGCATCATGACTAGTTTTTTCTATATTGTCAGAATCTGCTTTGTCGGCAGTGAATGGAGAGAAAAAAAAACACAATTCTCCAGTCTCCTCTACCGGAGCAACAGATCACAGAATCACTGATTTTGGGGTTTTATCATGGAGGAAGAGACACAACCCAAGACTCTACCAGAGGCACACAGAGCTTTAAGGCCATGGCTGGTTGGAGAGTCTTCCTCAGTCTCTCTGGATTAGAGCGTCACCTGAAAAGTAAATGCAGTGCTGTAACATTAAATTATGGCAATACACTCCTCAGTTATGTCAACAAGTCCTGATCTGGTCAGAGGCATGTATAGAGGCACAAGGGAGGACTGCACACACACACACACACACACACACACACACACACACACACACACACACACACACACACACACACACGGTTAGTGTCAATGCACATAATTCAAAATGCAGGATCTTGTATGAACGTGCCTCATACCGCGTTCACGTCATGGCAAAAAAATAAAAGTACAGCAACAAATACTCACACTTTTTGTCACCTCAGCATTTTATATATGTCTTTGAAAACATTTTGCATGTATCTGTTAAAACTCTCAAACAGCCAGTGTCCTTTTTAAAAGACAGCAAGCAAATGAAGTCCTGGGTTGGCAAATTTATCACACTTTTACAGGTGAATGAATTTTTTTTTTTTTTTAAATGTATCACTAGTGGTTAGGAAAAAAAATAGTGTTTGTTATCATCTTTTCCTTTGCACACATAAAGGACGATGAAGGCAAACTTTCCTGAAATCGAACCACAGCTGAACCCGTCACTGCAAACAGATTTGCGGCTTCATATTGTTTGTTTATTATTATTATTATTGTTTATTTACACTCCACACAAGTGGGGGCGCATGAAGATTAAAGAGGTGACCATAACCATAACTCTCATTACATGCTTTTAAATGCAATTAAAAATGAAAGAATTAGAGGCAGATTCCTTAAGAGGTCAATATTTTTAATTTACCTGGTTAGTTCTTTTTTTTTTTCTGTCTGTAATTATTATCTGTTTTTATTTATGCTGCTTCCTGTCTTGGCCAGGTCTCCCTTGAAAAAGAGATTCTTAATCTCAATGGGACTTTCCTGGTTAAATAAAGGTTAAATAAATAAAAAAGAAACCAGAAATAGTGAAAACAAAAACTCAACAGCAACAGTAATGGCTGCGGTGAGGGAGTCTGAGGGAGTATGAAGGTTTAGAAGCTGTTTTAGTTTACTGCAGAAAAGGCAAAAAGAAGAAAAAGGAAATGGTATGTTCGCCCGCTAACTCAGGAAAGGAAAAGGAAACACAACCAGTCATGTGATATTTTGCACCAATTGCAGACAGTCACACTGTGGAGGCTAGCTGACAGATCGTAGTTCGAAGTAGGGCTGGGCGATATGGTTGAAATCAATATCATGATAATCATAAGGATTTTTCTCGATATCAATATATATCACAATATAGTTCATGTATGCAAAATCACGTTAAATAATCAAATTAATGTTCATCTCATTGAACCGAATGGTAATGTTAGGTGTGATGTCAAACAAAACAGAAATATTCAAATAATATTCCTACCATACCTCATTTTATCAGAGTTTTTAAGTAAAATTTGCTTGTCATCATAAATTTAGACAGCAGAAATGTGTGTCACGATATTAAAATATCTTCATATCATCACGATATGACGATAAACGATAATATTGAATTATCGCCCAGCCCTAGTTCGGAGGCTAGTTCATCTTCACTTATTTTTCCATAAACATTTCCTTTTGTTCATATGAACCTGCCGAACTTTGTCCCAGGAAGTAAACGCCTCCTCTGCTCCACCCAGCAGAAAACACTGACAGACAGCAGGTCACCTTCTCCATCAGCATACTGCAATATACATATGACACACACACACACACACACACACACACTCACACCTATACACACACCAACAGCCCATGTATCCATACCCATATCCTCCACCCAGGCAATCAGAGAGAATGGGGTACGATGAAGAAATTAACCCCGTTTAATGGAGGACAGATGGATGGATGAAAAGAAGGGAAGAGGGAGGAGGGGGGGGGAGGTGTGTGTATGATCTCACTGCTCATCCTAATGAATACATAAAGGCGTCTCTCGGAGCCCTCCTCGTCCCAGCAGAGCCGGGGCATTATGGCGGCGCGGCGCGTCTTTGTTCTTCCCGTAGACGGGCGACTGTGAAAGCAATCTGTCCTGTAGAGAGCCGCATCCAGCAGCCCGGGCCTGATAAGGAGACCTCCGGCCTCCCCGCCAGGGCCTGGTCCAGCGGGCTAAGCTTTGCCTTTCTAATCCCCTCCAAAGAAAAAGAAAAAGAAAAAAAAAAAAAAAGAAGTGCTTTGATTATTTGCTGACCAATAAAGCCCAAACTGGGAGTGGAGGAGGCGGCGGAGGCCTTGATTGGCACGTTTATTGGACGGCGTTTATCAATGCTGGTGATCTGTCCGGCCGCTTTAATAACGTCCGCGGGATCAAGTGCTCGGGGGTCCGCTTTGTGTGTGTGTTTTTTTTTTTTTTTTTTTTGTGTGTGTTCGGCCTTTTCATTCTCTTTCTCTTTCTTCTCTTCTGGCGGCATAAAAAAACAAGTGCTTAGAGACGGAGGGGCTTTGAGTCGCGGATAATCTCGGCGTGTGGAGAGGCTCCGGGTTCAAAGGGGCCACAAGGTGCCACTCAGACCGGGACAGGTAAACCGTCCGGCACCGGGGCTCGGTCCAAATCGCAGCCACAATGGCCTAATTATGGCACCTCGCCCCCCTCAAACCCCCCCCCCCCACAATGCAAATGAACCGCGTAGGTTTGGGCGAGATAGCACCCTCCCTTTAAGCTATGCAAAAATATTCACGATTCCAAGCTGGAGAATGAGGAGAAAAATAATAAGATATGAAAAGTAGGAGAAGAAGTGGGGGGAAAAAAAAATTATTATATTTCGCCTTGCTGGCTGTATATTTAGGCTGTCTGGAGTGTGCTGGGGATTTGTTACCGTCTATCACCTTTTTCTTCACTTCAGGAACATTAAAGCCCCCCTCTTCCCCCCCCCCCCTCCCCCGGCCCTGCATCATCTTCCTCTAATTAAAGTGTTTGTTGTCACCCTCAGATCCGGGGTGTGAAATCAAGTTAGCAGTTTATGTAAGAGCCGTGGCGAAAATCAAACACTTTGTTCATCAGAAAGACAGGGACTTCAATCACTCCGAGCTGGGATATATGTTCCCATTGTTGACTTTGCTATCTGCATGCTAAGCCAATTTTCTACTTAAGTCTCCCAGCTTTTAAAAAATGTTATTTGGTTCCCTATGTGGTCTTAATTCTTACCCCTCGCTGATAAGCACAGCCACGGCAGGCCGGGAAAATATAGGCCCAATTATAGAGGACTTTAAATTCCAAATTATTCTTGGGAGAATGGAAAAAATAATTTTAATGAAAAAGTAAAGGAGGAGATGTATTTTGACGTCCGACGGTCCATTTCACAAGCCTCCGCCCCCCCCCTTCCCCCGTCGACTCGCCCAGTGAGTTTAATACTGAGACCCAAAGAGAGAGAGAGGGAAAAAAAACTTAAAAATTAAAATTAAAAGCATCAATTCAACCCAGGAATCAGCTGATTTCTGCAAATCTGTATACGTTTCTTGCAGTCAAGTATATACACCATCCATGTCTCTGTCATAAAACTAGGAGGCAAAAGCAGCAAACTAACCATAATTTCAATGACACAGATGATGTAATGTACCCTCTGGCGGCCATGTTGGAGGTCCTCAGCTCTGTGAACAGCTGACTGTGTTTCTGTCGTCTCAACAGAATTGAACAGACGGTTTATTTCTGTCTGTTTCTGACTGAACTGATCATTTCATCACTGATCCATCTGATTGATTTAGTGTTTAGATAATGTCAGCTTGTTAGCTAGCTAACCATAGCATCTGGTCAGCTAACCATCACTGTCTTGTTGTTAACACATCTGATTAGCACACTAGCTAACGTATCTAGCAGCAGCTAGCGTTAGCGTGTTCACATTAACAGCTAGCTAACAGTTTGTTCAGGTTAACTGAGCAAGACAGTTTACTGTGTCACAAACAAATCCACCTTATCACACTATTCACTTTTACTGAGAACATTACTGAATGGATCTACAGCCACACCACAACAAGCTGACTCAGCTGCTTTCTGCTTCTAGCTGCTTGATACAGATTTAAGCTGCGTTCAGAATGGTTCACTCCTTCCCTCGCTCACTATTCCCCATGTAGTGTTTATCATATAGTGAACTATATGGGCAACGACCAAACCAAATTTCGGACACTACATTAAATATCATTGCGTCAAAAAAATGCACTGGATATTGGTGTGAGGCAGCGGGACGCCCAGCATCACGCAAACAAACCAAACATCACGACAGCAGGTTGAAATGGACTCAGGTCGTATTGATTTTGACAAGTTTTGAACATTAAATTACAAATAAATTGTTGAAATTCTAATCATGTGCAAGTGTGGTTTTGTCAACTTTGGTGCTGTCTGCTAATGGCAGCAAGCTGTTCTGGTTTGGTAAACAAGCTTGTGAGCTAATGACCTGCACAAGTTTTCATATCACCTCCTGTCCTGTATTGGTACATAAAGTAGTCAGCTGACCTGTAACCATGATTCCTGCAGTTTTGCTCTTGGTTCAAACTCGACTGAGGAGTCTGATACGTCTTTTGTTGATTTGCCAACGCTGTCAACCGGTAAATAGACCAGTTTCTATTAGCTAACATGTTAGCTAGCTGCTTCTTCTTCTTCGGTAAGACACAATCACACTGCATTGTGGTATACAGGAGAAATTGTAGGGTACACTGTCTGTTCACTACAATTTGTAGTGCATTGTGGGTATCTTATAGTGGACTATTTAGTGAATCAAATGAACCGTTGAGAATTCGGACACTAGTAGAAAATGGCGGCTACACTATATAGTGCACTATTTCTGTAATGGGGAACGGTTTGGAACAGAGCTTTAGACTTTATTAACTAACAGCCAGTTCTCCGCTGTTCCTCCATGATGGCGGCAGACTTGGTTGCTAGGAGACTTGCGATGCCACTGCGAAGCCTCTATTGATATCAGTGAGCGGTGTGTCGGGCCTGTGGTCCAGCTGGGTCGCGGCCCGGCCAGGTGGCGTCTCCTCTGAAGATGAGGCGGCCTCCGCGGTGCGAAGCCTCGTCCGGTCCAGAGAGCCGGACCCCCGGCCCGCTGCAGCTGCTGCCGGCCCAGGGACCGGGCCCTGTTCTGGGGGACAGGTGTGGCCGGACGTGGGGCGGCCGCGGTGCTCCGGTGTCGGCGGCCTGGCAGAGATCTGTCCCTACCGTAACCCCCCCTCCTCCTACACACACACACACACACCTACCCCGCCCCTCCCCTGCCCCCCGGGGGGAAACAGGATCTGGTCCAGAGGGATAACAGAAGAGGAAGAGAATCCAATTCCTTATCCAGCCTGGCAACTGACTTAATTCCATTTTTGGCAGCCGGTGAGCAGACTGCTGCTGCTGCTGCACCGCCTGCAGCCTCACCAGGCTTAGCACAATATACTGTACAGCTCTGTGAAGGAGGGAGGGAAGGAGGGAAGGAAGGAGGGAAGGAGGGAAGAATTTTTGACAAAGTTGGTTGTTCTGTATGCTCATGGAAGGAAGGAAGGAATGAAGGAGGAGGGAAGGAAGCATTATCTCACTGAAAGGAAGGAAGGAAGGGCAGAGAAGGAAGTAGGGAAGGAAGGAAATAGAGCAAGATGGAAGGAAGGAAGGAAAAGATAACGAAGGGAGGGAGGTAGGAATGAAAGAAGGAAAGAAGGAGCAGAGAAAGGAGGGACGGAAAAAGAGAAAGATGGAGGGAGAAAAGAAGGAACAAAGGAAGGAAGCAAGGAGCAAGATAAAACTATAGGAGGGAAGGAGGGAAACAAAACAATACAAGGAAGACAATGAAGAAAATTCCCATTTAGGAGTTATTCAACAAAGTTGCTTGTTCTCTAGCGCTGAAGGAAGGAAGGAGGGAAAGAAGGAAGGAGGGAAGGAAGGAAGGAAAAAAGGAAGGAGAGAAGGAAGGAAGGAGTTAGAAACAGACGGAAAGAAGGAAGGAACAAATTCCCATATAGGAATGTTCGATAAAGTTGCATGAAAGTTGCAAGGAAGGAGGGAAAAAGAGAAGGATGGAAGGAGACAAGGAGGCAAGGAGAAGGAGAAGGAAAATGAAAACGAAAGGAAGGAAGGAAGGAAGGAAGGAAGGAAGGAAAGAAAGAAGGGAAAAAGGAAGGAAGGAATTCCCAGTTACATTTAACGCTCAGCAAAGTTACGTGTCCTGTTCATCCTCCGAGCGTCCTGGAGAGAAGATGCCCCCAGCTACCATGTCCCCCCCCCCTCCCTGACACACACACACACTCTCACACACACACACACACACACACACACACACACACACACACATCAGAGGGAAGAGCAACAGTTCCAGTCCGCTCGCTCTCCAAGAGGCGACTGCTGAGCCGGCCAAATTGAAAAGGTGGAGCCGAGGCCGTGGAGCATGAAAGAGGATAGAAGAAGAAGAACAACAAGACAAGAAGAAGAAGAGAAGAAGAAAAGGGGGGCGGAGGGGGGGGATGGAGAGACAAGAAACAAGAGGGGAGGGCCGCTCTTCAAACGACCCACCCCCCCCACTAAAGAGACATGAGAGAGAGAGAGGGGGGGACAAATTATTAACACTCCTACGGTCACTTTAAAGATGACAAAGGAGGGGGGGGGCAGAGAGGGGGGGGGGGGGGGGGGCATTGACGTTTCACCCAGCCGGCCACCCTCTACTTTAATTAGCCACTGGGGCTAAATTAACCCCCCAACACACACACACGCACACACACACACACACACACACACACACACACACACACTAGGGTTTGACCTATATAGGTTTTTGAAAGCCAGTTACTAACCCCCCGAAACTTTAATGTATTCAGTGTTAGGGTTCGGCTGAATACTTTTAACTAATTCACCCAGAATTTTACTAAAACCTCTGAAACAACATTTAACGGAATTGTATCCAATTCTGGACACTCGGTCACTCGCGTAATTTCCGGTGTTTACCGGCATTTTTATACGGAGTTCCCAACCAAAAGCTAAGTGACGTAAATTCATACACATTTCAGAAGCTAGGTATCAAATTTCATAAATAGCTATACACATTTAAGCATATAAAACACTAAATTATTAACTTAGTCACGAACAAGAAGCGGGAAGCCTTAAATCCCACTTTGGGTGACAGTTACTTCATGTAGAGAATCGGTATCGGCTGATAAATGGAAAAATAAGAGCTTTGAGTACAGAGCCTGCACTTCTTACAAGTATCTGTAACATTGTGAAGGTACAGGAAGGGTTAATAAAGGGTTAATATCGAGTATATAAATACACCGACACGGACTAAAGTAAGTGTCCGGAATTGGATACGAATTTTGAATCTCAAAAATAGGTGCGCTATCATCCATTTGCCGGGACTGGAAGAAAATCAGTTAACAAGTTAAGGTAAAAGTGATATTAAACTTTTAAAAAGACAGATGGAGGATTGTTAATTTATGAGAAACTTCAGCAAAAACAGTACAGGATGAAATATATTGGTATATGATTGTGATTTTTTTTTCATATGCTGTCTGGAATTAGATACCCTGATGTATTAAGTCTGAGACTCTGGTCTATCTTCATGCATCTGGCAGCAGCAGGAAACATCAGCTGATGTGTAGACGATCAACAAGTCGCCGTCAGCCAATCAGCTTCCTTGTTTCTCAACTGATGTGATTTAGTTTCATGAACAACACAGAGAGATTTGTCAATTTATTTCACCTTGTATCCAGATCTATCAAGCTTATTTTAGGATTTTTTTTTTTTGTGAAATCGTCTCACTGCACTGGCAGATAATTTTACCGGTTTCAACAAATATGACTTTTTCCAGCAGAATGTAGCTTGTTTCAGGACATTTACTTGGTAAAAGTGAAATTGTCCTGGAGAAATTTTCTTGTTTCCAGATTTTCTTCATTGTTTTATGATGATTTCTTGACAGAATTCATATTGGCATGAATCAAGTGGAATTTATTGAAACCAGCAAGATTATCTGCCAGTGCAGTGAGAGAATTTGACTGAAAATATCATGAAATAATCTGATAGGTCTGGAGACAAGATAAAATCACTGGACAGCTTTCCATTTTTTTTTGCAGTTCACCAGCTTATGAAAGCTGATCCCAGAGCAGTGAACAATACACCGTTCGCCTGTTCAAAGCCTTGGAGCTGCAGACCGGCACATCGAGCTGAATCCAGACTGAAGAGTGAAATCCAGACTGTCTCCTGAACAGCAGCAGAGAAAGCTGGACTGACCAACATTAGATATTTTCCTCTCTCATCTCTCTCATCTCCTCGTTTTTTTTTTACTTTATTGCCATTAACACACATTAACAGGCAATTAACATTACAAAACAAAATCACCTTGAGATTGGGCTTCACTTGACATACATACACATATAGATGAAATGACACCATACAGAAGCAGAACACACACACATCTACCTATACATATACAGTACTGTGCAAAAGTCTTAGGCATATGTCAAAGATATCCATAAAGTGAAGATGCTTTCAAAACTAATGAAATGAAAAGTTTCTGAATATCAAAAATGTACAATAAACAGCAGTCTACTGACACACTAATGCAGAAAACAAATAAACATCTAAGACTTCTATAAAAATTTATATAAAAAATCTAGGGTGCCTAAGACTTTTGCACAGTACTGTACCTACAATACATCTAAACAATAAAGTACAAGATCCCTAACTAAGGTAGTCAATAACTGATTTTAACCATTAACCACCAATAACCATTTTCTTATAAAAAAAATAGGCAGTTTTAGTTGTAGCTGGGCAGTCATGTGTTCCATCATGTAAACATATTTGACTTTTTGTAGCTATTGAACAATGGTGGGAGGGTTAGGCTTCATCCAATAGTAATTATTTTTCTTGCAACCATCAACAAAATATGCAGTATATAACAGGAGTTCAGGTGATACTTCCAATAAGAACAATAACGGGTCCAGGGGAATGTCCGTTTCCAGAATTTTCCCCCATTTCTTCTTTGAGGTTTTTCCAATATGTCTGTATTTTCGGGCAGTCCCAAAATATATGAGTACGGTCACCAGCCATACCACAGTTTCTCCAGCATTTATTGGTAGAATTGTGTTTAAAGACGCAGGATGTCAGCGGGGTCCTAAAGAACCTCATTTTAACCTTCCAATCAAATTCTTTCCATAGCTGCCTCCCAGCCGCCCTGTGACATCTAGAGCATATGTTTTCCCAGGCGTTATCGTCCCCATGCTGTATTCAGCTCCAGTATCTCTTTGGGTTTCTTTGGTATAAAGCATCACAGGCCGCTTTAGTGACATCACCACACAGGGTTTCTGGGTTTTGCAGTTCAGATTTTTCAAACCGTTGCCTCTTGTCGGCAATCGGAGCAAAGTTGCCTACTGCAGCTTTAATTTACAAAAACCTGAAAAACGAATATCTAACCAAAATACACAGCACAACTTAGGACGATAACAGGGGATACACACACACGCACACACGCACACACACACACACACACACACACACGCACACACACACACGCAGCATGCAGGGCTGCCCAGCAGGACCAGAGCCCCAGAAAGAATGGGATGATCCACTGAAGAATAACTGATTTCTAGTAGAGGGTGGAGGGAGTGTGTGTGTGTGTGTGTGTGTGTGTGTGTGTGTGTGTTAGTGTGTGGCTGTGTGTTTGTATGTGTGTTGTGTTGCTATGCGTGGATGCAGGGTTAGAGATAAGTGTGTGTGTGTGTTAGAGAGAGACAGAGAGATTTCAGGTTTTATTTTTCTGACTGTGTGTGTGTGACAAGAGACAAGAGAATTGAAGTATTTTTGAGTTTTTGTGTGTGTATACGTGTGTTTGCATATGTGTGTGTGTGTGTGTGTGTGTGTGTCCTCTCAGCATTAACATTCTCAGTTGTGAGGTCCAGATGTCGTTGCACTTTTCCAAATTGATTCCATTTAGCGGAGATCTCATCTCGATCGGCTCTCAGGACTTAATTCTTTGTTTTATAATTTGCTCTTAATCGCCTTCCTTCTAAACTAATGATAAGGCCTGATCTGAGCTCAGCCCAAAGCTCCTCATTGTGAGCCTCTAAAGCTCTTAAATAAATAAGATTAGTGCATATCCCGTGTTACATTTGTGAATAAGACGAGTGCTATCAGATCTGTGTCCGCATTATCCTCCTGCTCTCCAAACGCTCCCGATCATTCCTATCGGGTGTCCTTCCTTCTTCCATACACTCTTTCTCCATCTATCTATCTATCTATCTATCTATCTATCCATCCATGAATCCATCTCCCTCCATTTCCATATGTTTGTATGAAAATTGGGCAACAAGCTGGTGTCCTGGTGGCTCAGTGGTCTAAGGCAGTGATTCTCAACCTTTTTCATATCAAGGACCCCTAATTTAGTCCACATTAGGGCCACGGACCCCCATTTGATGAGATTTTGTTTCTTCAACCCAAAATATTTTATTGTTAGATGTAGGTGGAGAGATAACAGTGAAACTATGATCAAAATAATCATTCTTCTACGTTCTCTAATTGTGTTAATTTCTTGTAAATGAAATAATGCTGAAGTTTAACAACTCATCATTTTGCTGGGGACCCCCTGCAACCCACTCAAGGACCCCTGGTGGTCCCCGGACCCCACGTTGAGAACCACGGGGTCTAAGGTGCGTACCATGTAAATGCGTCATCTAGGTCCGAATCCCGGGAACCTTTGTCACATGTCATCCCTCTCTCTCTCTCTCTCTCTCTCTCTCTCTCTCCCAGTCTTTCCTTTCTCTCTCTTTCTACTTGGAACTGTCTATTAAAAAAAGCAAAAAATGGCCCAAAAAAATCTAAAAATTAGAGAAGACAAAAGAAAGAAAATAATAATAATCGTGTCCAGAGGAGGAACTGTCCCGCTCTGTTCCCCAGAAACTTTCAGTGTGTGTTCAGTGTTTGCGGACGCTTTTGTTGACCGAAACTAGGCTAAATATAATCCGCTCCCCGTTTCATTAGCCGGTAATTCCTGTGCGGCTCTCCTGTAGACAAAACACAAATCATTTCCAGCTCCAAATTAATTCCCCTGTTTACTGGCGACGCCCACTCGCCGACTGCTCTTTCTGAACCGAGCGATAATAACGGAGCTATTTAAAGAAACGCGCTCGGCAAATTTGTGCTCTGGCGGCGGCCTCGAACGGCAGAGGAGAGGTGAAGTTAAGGTCTTCGATACCCAGAAGTCCTGTGAGCTGACGTCAGTGAACCAAGTGTTAGGGTTCGGCTGAATACTTATAACTAATTCACCCAGAATTTTACTCGTGTCAGGATGGAAAAACCTCTGAAACAACAAAGAGACAAGAGAGGAAAAGATCAGAGTGTTGATCACAGACAGTTTGGATTTCACTCTTAAAGGGGCAATAAGTCAGATTTTTTTTTAACCCATAAAAAATGCACAAAAATGAACAAATGAACTCCCCCCCCCCCCCCCCCCCCACACACACACACACACCTACTGCCGTTTCCAACTGCTCAACGATTAATGTCGCAACACATTTCAGCTTCAAGGATAAAAAAACCTTGTTCTCAAGCCAAAAAAGCAAATGCCAAAGCAGTTTTATCATTTCAGTATTTA
>NW_027284729.1:0-65000 GCF_046629955.1 Centroberyx affinis | reverse complement strand
GCATGCTACCCCCTCAAGCCCCCCCACCCCCTCCTCCCACTTGGACATCCTCTTTTTTTTATTTTCCCCGTGTGCGTGACAGCCCGACAAAAGGTAAAGAATGCGCAATAAACTGAGCTCCGGATGCCCGGGGGCAAGCCGGGGGCTCGATTTGAGACTACCCAGGACTAGAGCCTTGGTTCTGGGCTTGCTTCTGGCCGCGGCGGGCTGGCTCCCTGCGCCGGCCCGCGCCGAGATGGAGATCGAGGTGCTTGGCGAGATCGTGATGATGGAGGGAGGCGGAGAAAGTGAGAGAAGAGGAGGAGGAGGAGGAAGAGAGCTGGAGGCCTCCATGCACTCCTCGCTCCTCCAGGACTTCCGGGAGGTGACGGCGGGTATCCGGGCGATGGAGGAGGCGGTTGCCGTAGCGACCGGAGGTGCGGCGGCGGTGGCGGCAGCGGCGGCGTCGTCTCAGCAGAACGCGGTGGCGACCGCTGCCTTCCCAGACTCCTCGGCGGTGGTGGGTCGGATCTTCCAGATGAAGGTGCCAAACAAGATGGAGGACGTTTACTTAGGCGATATCGTCAAGGTGAGTCACCAGTTAACGATGTCTTTCTTTTCCTTTGTTTGTTTGTTTGTTTGTTTCTTTCTTTCTTTCTTTCTTTCTTGCTTTCTTTCTTTTATCATCTCCTGTCCTTTCCTCTCCACTACTTTCTTCTCCTTTCCTCTTCTCCTCTCCTCTCCTCTCCTCTCCTTTCTTCCTTCCTTTCTTTCTTTCTTACCAACTGTGTGTTTGCATGTCCTTCCTCCCTCTCTTCGGGTCGGTCTACCCTGCACACGTCTTCTGCCTCTTAATAGCAGTGTCACACACAAGGTTATAACCAACTTGTAAACACTAGGTGTAGTCAGAGACATAATAAAGCAGCAGTTAAAAAGATATTAAAGAATATTGGGGGCGTTGGGGTCGGGCTACTACCGCCTCGGCCTAAACGAGTGGGTTGACTCCGAATGAACTCCAAAGAACAATCAGAAGTGAGCCACTTTTCTCCAGAATATGTCACTGAAATTATGCGAGCGTCTGCCATTGCTCATAACCTGTCCCGGGGCGACACATATTTGAGGCAATTCAGAGAAATATGCCCTTTTTAATTGCACTGCATTTTCCACGATGGCCAATTTTCTATAATATATGTATCACCGTGTTTCTGAATTGGAAGCTTTATTGCCATTGTCTGCTCTCTCTCTCTCTCTCTCTCTCTCCTTTCCCTCACTCCATCCCTCATTTCTCCTCTTTCTGTCCATCCCACCCCCTTCTCCCATCCATCCATCCATCCATCCATCCTCCTCTCCTCTACCCAATCCCCCCCTCGTCCCTCATATATTTTCACACTTTCCTCCTCGCAAAGACTTTTAAATCACATCCCTCTCCATCTCCTTCCCTCCATCCCTCCCTCATGGTTTGTACTTTCAATATCATATCCCTCGTTCCCTCTCTTCCACCTCTTCTCTCTCTGTCTGTTTATACTTCTACACTTGTCATCATCCTCGTAGCTAAGCTTTTCAGATCACACACCCTGTGATCTGTCTTTTCCCTATCCCTCCCTCTCCCTCCATCTAACTCGCCCTCTCTTCCATCCCTCTCTTCCCTCCTTTCCCTCCTTCATTCCACCCCTCCATCTTGAGCCAGACTTCGATCCCACGTCCTCTCTCTCTCTCTCTCTCTCTCTCTCTCTCTCTCTCTCTCTCTCTCTCTCTCTCTCTCTCTCTCTCTCTCTCTCTCTCTCTCTCTCTCTCTGTGTGTATACATACTTCTCCTTGCTAAGCTTTTCAGATCACATGCCATGCTCCCTTTTTTTGTTCTCTCTCTCTCTCTCTCTCTCTCTCTCTCTCTCTCTCTCTCTCCTCTCTCTTCTCTTGGTCCTTCTGTCCCTCCTCATGTTGGAAATAGCAAAAAAGGTTTACCTGATGTTAATTGCCCAATATTTCAAAAACATCTATGATTACGCGCCCTAAATGAGAATCACAAACACTTCTTTTGCCAAGTGCAATCTCCTTTTCATCCTTCCTTTCTTTCATCCTTCCCTCCTGTCCTCCCTCCTTTATTTTCCCTCTCTCCCCTCCCTGTCCCTCTTAAAGTTTTAACACCAGTCCCCTCGCTCCACTTCTCCCTCTATCCTGCTGTTCATCCCTTCTTCTCCCCTCTTTCTTCTTCTGTTCCTCCCTCCCTCTCCTTTACTTCTTCCCTCCCCTTTCAGCACCACATCTATTATTCCCCATGCCCTCCTCTCCTCCTCATCCTCCTGTTCTTCTTCTCCTCCCTCCTTTCCTCCCCCCATCCATCCCAGTCCAGCCTTTCATATCTTATCCCTTATTCCCTCTCCTCACTCATGCTCTCTCTCTTCCCCTGCTGCCATCCCTCTATTCCTTTTAAGTCTTATCCTTCCCTCCCCGTCCCTCCCTCCCTCCCTCCCTCCCTCCCTCCCCTCCCTCTGTCCCTCCAACCCACTCAAATCATATCAAATCATATCAATCAAGTTCCCCAGCGATGAGCAGCATGAAAATGTGCTCATACTTTAACTGTCCTAATAAAATCCGGCTCATTTATGCGCGATCAAACTACACAGGAAATACTTTATTTCTACACATGAGGCAGACCGCTCCGTCAAATATGAAGACTTTCATTCAAAAACACTATTTATCCATTTTCAAAAGGGAAATAAAGAAAAATTACACAATGATAATGGCTCATATCTTCTAAAATCAGAATTGCAGTCAGTTTGCCAAGTAGAACAAATGTACTTAGACTTGGTCTTGGTCACACATTGATATCAGTTCTGACACATGGTACAAATACTGGTACTTTTTTAATTAAGCACCTGTTTTCAGATGGCTAAATACTTCAATATTATCCAACAGGGAGATTTACTTTTGTGGCAGCGATTATTTGGTATATTTCCAAATGGCGGATGTCTCATTTTGCTAGGAAGTTCTTAAATTTTTCATAAATTTGGATGTTTTCATGCAGTTCACAGATGACTGAGCAAAGCCTCGTTGCAGAACCATATTTAGCTGATTGAGGCTGACTTGATGTGCCTCGCTGGCACGCAACAGGCGCTCTGTGTGTTCTATCGGGGAAATTTAAAGGGACGTGATTTGTATTTCATGTGACGGTTGACGCAGAGCTCATTGGGTCAGTAGCTGGGTTCATCTCGTCTTACGGAGATTTAAATAAAGCAGAGAGGTTGTAGAGGTGAGGCTGTCTGATGTAGCCGGTATTCAGTGAGCCTGTTCGTCTTCGGCTCTCCTCTCTTCTCTTTGCTTCTAATCTCCTTTTTGTTCTCTCTTCTGTATTTTCCTTTCCTTTTGCCTCCTCCTCTCCTCTCCTCTCCCCTTTCCTCCTCTCCTGTCCTTTCCACTCCTCTCTTGTCCTCTCCTCTTCTTCTCCTCTCCCCTCCCCTCCTCTCTTCCTTTCCTCTTTCTTCCTCTACTCTCTTCCTTTCCTCCCCTCTCTCCTCTCCTCTCCTCTCTCCTCTCCTTTCCTCTCATCTCCTCTCCTCTCCCATCTCCTCTTCTCCTCTCCTCTTCTTTCCTCTCCCATCTTCTCTTCTCCTCTCCTCTCCTCTCCTCTCCTCTCCTCTCCCCTCATTTCCTCTCCTCTCCTCTCCTCTCCCCTCCTTTCCTCTCCTCTCCTCGGGTGTGTGTGAAGCATGCCAACTGTTTGAAATTCACAACCCCAGCGCTCAACCCAGCAGTTTCTGCCCACACACACACACACACACACACACACACACACACACACACAGCGTGTAATCCGACATTCACAGCATCATCTCTGCCCTGTCAGTCAATGACCCCCACCCCCCCTCCCCACCACCAGTATTTCACACATACACACCCCATACAACAATGCATACACACCCACACACACACACAAACGCACAGGATATTTTGGAAATTCTCCCTCAACTGCACCAGGAAAAATGTTACCGTCTCCTCCTCCTCTCCTCCCCTTTTTGTCTCTCCTCCTTTTCCTCATCTTTTCATTTCTCCTACATGACAACTTTGCTTGCTCAGACTTTCTCTCTGTCTCCTCCATTTTCTCTTCTCCTCCTCTTCCTCCTCGTGTTTCTGTTTCTCCCAGACAGCAGCTTTCATCCCTCTCTGTCTCGACTCCTCCTCTTCTTATCCTTCCCTCCTCATCCTCTTTCTCTCTCGCTCTATATTTCCTCCCCCTATTCTACCTTTACTCCTCTTTTTTCTCTCCGCCCTTTGTGATCTCTCATCGTTCTCCTTCACCTGCTTCTCCTCCTCTTTCCCTCTCTCCCTCCTCTTCCTCTCTTCCTCCTCCATCACCACCTCTTCTTCTTTCTTCCCTCCCCTTTCTCCATTTCACCCATAGGCTACAACTGTTCTTCCCAAATACTCCCCCCCCCCTCTACACCCTTCCCCAAACCTGATTATATCTGTCACACTGTAAGCCGGGGGCCCCTATTAGAGCCAATAGGAGCTGACAGCCTGGGCACAGAAACCAAAAAAGATAGAGAGAGAGAGGGAGGGAGGGATGAGGAGGAGAGGAAGAGGGGGAGAGCAGGGAAGAGGTATGGAGGGATGAGAGAGGGAGTAGAGCTGTACAATTAATCAAAAAAAAAAATGAAACCGCAATATGATCTTGTGCAATTTCCAAATCTCAGAGGCTGCAATTAATTGCTTAAGAGAGATTTCTAAACAAGGTAATAATTGTAAAGTTCTAAAAAAGTTATGACAAGAAAAACATTTCGCAATTCAATTTTTTTGTCAATATCTTTCAGCCCTAAGAGGGAGGTAGAATAAAGAGGGGTGTAGAAAATGTGAAAAAGCAGAGAGACGGAGGGAGAAAGATCATGTGGGGGGAGCTACTGTCCCGTAACCCAAAGGTCATAGGTTCGTTCCCTGCAACAACAGACAATATGTCCATCAGCAGTCCTGTCTGAGCGTCCTTGACCCTAAGCACCTACACACAGAAAAAATGAAGGTGCGAACGGGAACCGAAAATGGTTCTTCAGAGTGATGCCAGGAGAACCTTTCAGACTTCTTTAAACAACCATTTCTGCTCTCCTTTGCTTAGACTCCTGCATTGTGTTTTTGTGTTGATCTGCCCTTGTATGGCCTCATTTGCAATTGCACAACATATACTATGGAGGGGTTTGGTTATTTTCCACATTTATGAAGAACCATTTTCGGCTCCAGTTCGCACCTTTCACTTTTCTGTGTACCTGCTCGCTCACTGTAATTTGCTCTGGATAGGA
Source organism: Centroberyx affinis (assembly GCF_046629955.1). Taxonomy (NCBI): domain Eukaryota; kingdom Metazoa; phylum Chordata; class Actinopteri; order Beryciformes; family Berycidae; genus Centroberyx; species Centroberyx affinis. Next base: position 59,736 of record NW_027284729.1, on the reverse strand, counting down.
GCTTCAACTTCAACAGAGTTTGTTTTTTTCCCCCTCATCCATTTCTAATTTCAACACCGCCTTGCCTTCCACCTCCCCTTCACTAGAAAGATGCTTTTACCCTCCATTACAAATCTCAACACTCCCCCCCCCCCCCCCCCCCCCCTCTCTTTAGATGCGAGACCCCCTCAGGTATTCGGAAGGTTGGCGGCTCAAGGTTGCGGAGCGAAAGGCCAAATCAATTTTTTGTGCTTGCCGTTGCGCTCATACTAATGGCCTTTTCTTATGAAAATCTGCCAGAGTTTGAGAGGTTTCTTCGTGACAGCCTGCCCATTCACCTTTTGCTGAGCAGTCTGCGCCCGGTGATGAATACAACACCGCTTAACCATTCACACCGCGTAGGGCAGAGCGGCTGGGACATCCGCCGAAGAGGTCGCAACACGATTTAACATACTGTATGTGGAAATAAATGGATAGATGAAATATATTATGTTTTTCCTTGTAAACTAATAAATAGTTGCTGTCTCTAGGTTCCCCCCAGTAATTACTCAAGAGACAAAAGGCTGAAAATGGAGAATAAAAATAATAGTTTGGCTCTCAGAAGGAGTACGATACACATTCACATCGATAAGGCAGGGTTTCTTAGGATGAAATATGCAATTTCTCATTAAAATGTTTTTTTTAAGTCATTGTTGGGTTTAAAAAACAACACGAAACTGAGAATCTGAAGTCGTTCCTACGCTGAGAAAAGCCGATCAGCTGATTTTGAGCCGGTTTGCTGCAGATTAAAAACTACTTCCACACGTCAGAGTGGGGAAATCCAATCAGAACACGACCTCAACACGCTGCTCCCTCTCTCTCTCTCTCTCCAGTGTAGAGTGAAGCTCGCTCGACCAAAGGGCAGAGGGAACGCCCAGCAGCTCTCTGAACTGTATCACTGTAGAAAATGAAAACACCCAAAAGCTCCATTTGATTACAGTTATTGAATGTTAGGAACGCTCAAATCTCGGTGGATGATGAACATAGAACTCAAGAGTGATGCTAAGTAAGAGAATTTACATTTTTAAACTGGGTTGACCGTTCCCTTTAAGTACAGTTTTAATATTTCTAGCTTTAAAATAAGTGAGGAGATGGACCGATATGTAAGTAAATAAGTAAAGTTTATTCATACGGCACCTTTCACAGAAGCAAAGTCACAAAGTGCTTCACAAGTCATCATTCCGATGATATGCTCCACATACACGATGCCCCAACCATACGGCTGGAAAGGCAACCATTTTGGATTTTTCCAAACAAGTCCTCTCCGGGGCAGAGCAGCAGCAACAGCGGCACTGATATTTAGTTCACTGTCTGCAATGGCTGCAGTTAAAAGGTGGGGCCTGTGTGACTGCAGCATCTGTATGCAGGTGCTGCTGGGATTTAAATACCCAGCGGTGGGTGTATCGTCTACTGTTATTAATGGAAGTGGCTGCTAGAATGGGGTTTCTGGCCAACAGATGAGTATTCTCCACAGCCTCATTACCACAATTACCAGCATAATTAGCTGATTGGCTGACGGGTTGGCTGGCAGGCGGGCTTGCCCCCTTCTTTTCTTTCTTTCTTTTGTTCCAGGAAATAACCAACGCTGGCTGAAAACTCTTTTGTACTGTCGTTCTCGGAAAAAGAGAATTCCGAGTCCAGTAATGCGGGGATAGAGTGTGTGTGTGTGTGTGTGTGTGTGCGTGTGTGTGCTTGTGTGTGTGTGTGTCTGTGTGTGTGTGTGTGTGTGTGTGTGTGTGTGTGTGTGCGTGTGTGTGTGAGAGAGAGAGAGAGAGAGAGAGAGAGAGTGTATACTGTACATGCTTGCCATATTTGAGTGAAAAATTATGTGTGGGTATACCCCTGTGTGTGTGTGTGTGTGTGTGTGTGTGTGGATGTGTGCCTGCAAGCCTGTGTTAAATTGTATTGTGTATTCCTGTGTGCATATTCGAACGTGTGTATTTGCATGCAGATTAAGAAGAGTAATACCAACAGTCAGTTGGTTTGAAATTGCCACCCCAAACCATGTTAGATCTCTCTCTCTCTCTCTCTCTCTCTCTCCCTCTGTAAAAATTGACCCAAAGCGAAACCCAGGATAACAAACAGTTTATTTGGTAAAACACTGGTCTCCCCCTGCTCTGCTCTAAACAGAGTCTGAGATCACACAGAGAGGAGGTGGCAGCGTGAGTGTGTGTGTGTGTGTGTGTGAGTGTGTTTGTGTGACAGTGAGAGAGAGAGAGAGAGAGAGAGAGTCACGGTGTGTGTCAATGACAGATACAATTACTGTGTGCATACATGTGCGAGAGAATGATTTTTTTGCATTTGCGTACATGCATGCATATGTTAGAAAGAATTGTGTGTATATGGGAGAGAGAGAGAGCTACTGTGTATGTGTGTGAGTGAGAGAGAGAGTTAGTGTTACTGTGTGTGTGTGTGTGTGTGTGTGTGTCTGTGTGTGTGTGTGTTTGTGTGGTTGTCAGAACACATTGACTAGCTGTTTGGATCGTTCCCCTCTTGATGAATGGAGACAGTAGCTTGCTGTTGTAAAGGGCCATTCCCCCTGGGGGCATTTTGGTGGGAAAACCGACTTTCTCCTCTCCTCCCCGCCGCTTCACTTCTATTCTCTCGCTTCATTCTCTCCTCCTCCTCCTCCTCCTCCTCGTCTATTTTTCTGTCTTTTCACTGTCGCTTTCTCCCCCCCTCCTCCTCCTCCTCCCGTCTTTCTGGCATCTTGTTAAATTTCCACTGTCCGCTGTTCCTCCCCTGCTCTCTCCGCCTATGATGGAAGGAATCACTCCCCCCCCCCCTTGTCTTTTTTATCACTGTCATTCTCTTCCTCTGTCTTTCTGTTCCACAGCAAGCCTTCCTTTCTTTCTTTCTATCTTTGTTTCTCTACCACAGCAAGTCTTCTTTTCTCTCTTCATGTCTTTCTTTCTCTTCCACTTCTCCCTCTCTCTTCAGCTGCTGCAGATAAGCTAGCAACACTAGCAAAACCCTATCTGTTTTTTCTCTCTACCTCTTCTCTATACTTTTTGCAAGACACTTCTACTGCTTTCTTTCTTTCTTTTTATGAGTTTCAGCTATGTCTGTTCTCTCTCTCTCTCTCTCTCTCTCTCTCTCTCTCTCTCGCTTTTTTTTCCTCTGCTTCTTTCTCTGCAGTTTAGCTTGCAAGACCAGAATCCCCTCCTTACTTCTCTTTATCTTTATCCTTACATTATCTTTTATTTCTGATTCTCAAGGCCATTCTCTTGCAGTGAAATGTTGTCGCTCTTTGTCATCTCTCCTCTTTCTCTCTTTCTCTTTTTTTTTTTTTTCTTGTTACAGAGAGACTCACCCTATAAGCCCCTGTAGTTCCATAGTTGCTAGCTGGCAGGATGGCAGTGGAAAACTGGTATTAGAGAGAGGGAGGAGGCAACCCAAAGATAAAAACACACACACACACACACACCAGAACATATGAGTCATCCGAGCTGTTAGCTAGCACGCCGCGAACGGTTTACTGGCACCGGAATGGTGGTGGCCATGTTGCTATGTAGCTAAACATACGGTAGGCAGTCTTTGGTTCATATGGTCCAAATTATACACTCCCGCAAATTCATTCATAATTTAGTGTGTCTTAGTTTTAGCTGATGGTTGTGTGTTTGACATATTTCTACTGGATAACATGCCCTTCTCTTCCATCCAGAGTAGCTAGTATTTCGCTGTTAGTTATATTAATGCCTTCATGTCAGTGTTGGATTTCAAGGCATAATTTCCGTTTGACCTTTATCCCACATAATTATTGCCAAACAGCCACAGTTTGACTCCTTAACCTCCAAAAGAAGAAAAAAAGAGAGAAAAAGCAGTACTTTTTAGAAAAAAAAGAGATGGTTTGTAACTTTCCAAACAAGGAAAAAAGAGGATATTTTTTGAGCCTGTTCGCCATTGCATAGAAGCTCTCCGGCTGTTGTTATGGTGTGTCTCCCTGTAGCCTAGCAACCGAGAGTTCTGGACCAGCCGACCGCCGGTATCCTCTAGCAGGCTTGGTTGTCGCCCAGGGGGGAAGTTGAGTTGCAGCGCGAGGTGCTGCTTTCATTGGTTTTCCAGTCTTAAGTGTGCCAAGCCATATTTGGTGTCTGACTGTTACAGTAGCAGATTATATTTAGATGGTGGATGCTATGATTACAGACTGACCTGTTAAGGCAGTTATACACAGAGCAATTTTTTGAGCAACTCTGACGGGTAAAAGTCCCAAAAGAGTTGTCTGATTAGTGGGGTCAGAAACATTAAAACATGTTTTTTTGATTCAATATTAATAATAATAGTTGATTACATTTATATAGCCCTTTTCTAAGTACTCAAAGCGCTTCACATATCGGGGGGGGGGGGGGGTCAACTCATCCACCACCCGTGTGTAGCACCCACCTGATGATGCACGGCAACCAGTTTACGCCAGAACGCTCACCACACATCAGCTAATTTGTTAAATGAGGTGCTGTTTGAGACAGAAGACAATAATACTAGACATATGTATATATATATAAGTATATAGATGCATATATAGGTGCATGCTTAGTCGCTAAATCCACAGTTTTCTTTTTTCCGGGGTTAAAAATCAAAAGTAGGTGAGCGTTATTGGATGTTTTGTGGTGTCTTACTTTAGGTACACTTTACGCAATCAGATTGATTTGATAGCTGCTCCCCCTCTTTCCACTGCTGCTCTCCACACCCATTTCATCCATTTCATTGCCTTTTGCAGACTAGTGGTGACTGGGACTGAAGGGACTGAAACTCAGGGTGCTGTCACCCTGTAAATCACCATGGAGCATCTTGTTGCCCAGAAACACTGAAATCATTTTTTACCCTGTGTTGCACTTTGTCGCTTGTCACTGGAAGCATTGCTCCAAAAATTGGACCGTGACAACATTGCTGTGCGCAACATCAAGCATTAGCTTTAAAATATTACCCATGATTCACCATTGACCATGAAGGGTTCTATTCCAAATTGCTGTACATCCATTTTGGGGGGAAAAAAACACAATTCTTAACTTTGTTTTAGCTTTTGTACTACCAGTCCTCTTGTTAGAGTAGATGTCGTATTTTCTAGCATTTGACATCTCAATTTGGAATGAAACTCCATATGTTATTCATCTCATCTTGAACCCACTGCGTTTGACAACACTGACTTTGTTTTGAGTGACCAACTTCCATCTCTTCTTCAGGCGATAACACCCCGCATCTCCAGCACTTCAAAAAAAGTCCCCTCTATATCATGTCCCTCGTTATCCCTGAGCTATGTGTTTAAGATTTAATGATTTGTGTCGGCACTATAGCTCGTTAGCCGGAAAAAGATAGCTAATGTTTTATTCACACGGCATCAAAGAAAAAGGGATAATTGCTGACCTAGGGACAAGCGGGGGCTTGGCCGAGTTGTTCGTCGGGCATCTCAGAGGAGAAATGATTCTTTAAGGATGCGCTCAGCCTGTCAGGTTGCAGTGATGGAGATGGCTGGAGGGGAAGGGAGAGCATGTTCATCAAACATCTCATTGTAGGGGGAGTGAATTAAACTGGAGTCGAGTTCTTTGTTTTCTCATTTTGTCAGCATCGGGTAGAAAACTCGTAACCTCGTATCTTCCAGCAGTAGAGGAACTTAACTTCGGAAAAAATGTGGTTGACTGTTTTTTTTTTTCCCCGTTGATGCCGCTGTAGCTTTGTGGCTTTACAATGCATTTTACATTAGTCTGGCTTGGCCCTCAGGTCCTTCTGTAGTGAACACTGGACTAATTCACTATTCCTTCCTCCTCCCCTCTCACATCACTTGTCTGTACAGTTGCAACCCTACTATAGGCCTATTTACACTGCTCTAGCACACATAGCTATACAACACTGAATCTTGAGTGTATATTCTGTGTATATCTATATATTCTACCAGTCAAAAGTTTGGACACACCTGCTTTAATGTACTCATCATGCCATTTTGATCTAAAGCCTTATGCTTAAATGCTTGAAATTAGTTTTTTAGACAAATATAAATTAGGGCTGAACAATTAATCGAAATTTTATCGAAATCGCAATATGGCCTACTGCAATTTTCAAATCGCAAGAGGCACAATAATTGTTAAAGGCGAAATGTGTGTCAAAATACCATTTCAAATTAAATATTGTGGTGCTGCAGAGATGTCCTGGCCTACACGTCATATTCTACAGACTTAAGAAAACATCTTTGTTTGGTACAGATCCCCGCAAAAATCACACCATAATCATTTTAATACGTTTTTCAATGAAAATGAGAATAATGATGGAAAAATTATCATTCCCTCTAATATCACAAATCATATCGCAATTGCAATATCAGTCAAAATAATCGCAATTAGATATTTTTTTCAAAATCCTTCAGCCCTAGTACTCATCATGTCATTTACACTCATGTCATTTTGATTCAAGCATTTAAGCCTTATGCTTAAATGCCTGAAATTAGTTTAGTGAAGTAATGATCCTATGTGTGAATTTCCTTCCAAAGCCTTTGCCTTTCCATCAAAATAAAGAAAAATGTGTGTGTCCAAACTTTTGACTGGTAGTCTATGTGCAGTATACTATCCATTGTAGTATATCTTGCACGGCCTCTTTGGACTTTACATGAGGTCCTGTCATCCATCATGTGTGTCAGTAGCCTACTGCGAAACAGTAAGTTGTTACTGTGTCTCAGCACCAAGACAAACTCCTGTACATATGAAACATGTTAAGTGATTATGATTCTGATGGAATGTTTTCAGCCCACAGAGGACAATGTCAGCTCTCGCTTCCAGTGCAAAACAAGGAAAAATTTGCAAGGAAGCAGATAATTTGCACAAGAACAAACACAACCGCAGAAGCAGACCAGAACCACCGCTCATTTTTGTTCGTTGGAATTTTTGGTTTGTCTTATTGCCAAGGAGAGTGGGCTGCCCGGCCGCTCTCAGCATTGTAGTTTTCAGCCAGGACAGAGGAGATATGCTGGGATGCGTTAAGAGAACAAACAGGTTTGTTTGTCCACTTTTAATAGATGCCCAGTACAGAAATTGGCACCAGTCCTTATTTCTAGGAAAAACAAAATCGTATTTGTGTGGGCTTAGCATTACTGCAGGGGAATAGGTGCGGGTATATCGTTTTGTGTGTGTGTGTGTGTTTGTGTGTGTGTGTGTGTGAGTGTGTGTGTGTGTGTACATGCTGTTCTACCCTAGTAAGGACATAAATTCCCCTCAAAAAAAAAAAGAAAAATGTACTAAGAAATTTCTACCTTGCGAGGATATTTGGTGTGTCTGTGTATATGAATGTGTGTGTGTGTGTGTGTGTGTGTGTGTGTGTGTGTGTGTGTGTGTGAGCGCGTGCTGATGGTAGTGAGTAATTCTGGTGGGGCTGCAGCATTAGTCAGAGCGGGAGCTGAGAGTCTGCAGAAAACGAGCCACACGCTGAGACAGAGAGATAACACACACACACACACACACACACACACACACACACACACATAATGTTATTATTCCAAGCTGCAGGGGTCACACAAACATACATATGCACACACGTATATATAGTGCACACACAATCTTTCTTTCACTGTCTCTTATTCTCTCGTTATCTCTCTGCTTCTTCTGCTCACTTACTCACACACAATCTCTATTCCTGCCTCTATCTCTTTCTCTCTCCCTCTCTCTCTCTGTCTGTCTCTCTCTCTCTCACACACACACACACCTCATCTGCGTACCCGAGACTTTGTTTACAGTGTGCTTTATTTTTCTTACTCCCGGTGTCCAGCGTAGCACAGTAGGTAGTGAGGTAGTGTTGTGTTTGGGAAGCCAAGACTGCTCCGTGGACGACTACTGCATGAGCAGCTAGCTGAGAAGTTAGCTGCTGTGTCCTCGCCTCCCCTCTCGCCTTCCAGTAGTCCTTGTTGTAGCAAAACACACACACACACACACACACACTTACACACATACACTTACACAATCACTCTCCCACACATCTACATGGTCTCTCTCTCTTTTTCACAGACACATTCACACTAACTCTCTTTTGCTCTCACACGTTTGCACAGTCTGCCTCTCAGTGTCTCTGTTGCCCTCACACATTCACACACACATTCTACCTCTTTCTGCCTTCTCTCTCTCTCTCTCTCTCTCTCTCTCTCTCTCTCTCGCTCTCTCTCTCTCTCTCTCTCTCTCTCTCTCTCTCTCTCTCTCGCCCTCTCTCTCCCTTTTGTTCTCTCTCGTTTGCTCTCTCGTCCACGCAGCTGGAAGCAAACAATGGCCAGCTTCTGTTGGCTTCTGAGTAGCCGTTCACTGCTGTAAACTGCAAGCAAATGGGGTTTCTCTGCACAGGAAAAAGAGAGAGGCAGAGAGGGATAGACAGAGAGAAGAGGGAAAAGAGAGAGGGAGAGAGTTTCGCTGCAGGCCTTGGCAGGCAGGTTTACCTCAGGTTGTGTGTGTGTGTGTATGTGTGTTTCTGAGTGAGAGAGAGAGGGAGAGAGAGAGAGAACATTCTTTAGTGCAGGTTTTATTGCTAAGAGCCCTCTCAATCATTATACTTTAATGACTATATAATAGGGGTATGTTTGCGGTTATGAGTGTGAGCGTGCGCGTGTGAAAGAATGCACGCACGTCTATATGTGTGCACTCTCAAATGAATGTATCGGAGATCATGATGTGTTCCTGGAGTCGATTTGTCATGTGTACATCTGCGTTTGCACGCGAAGCTCTCTCTCTCGCACTCACAAACATTTTAATGACATTTTTCTCTCGTCCCCGCAGCCCATAATGTCTTCCTTATGCTACCGATGCCTGTGAATCTCTGACATCGCACCGTCCTACAATGGGGCCTATTAATAGAAGGGGGTATATTTTTCCTGGAACCTCCTTCATCTCTGGGAATATGCAGTCCCATTCCATATCGCTGTTATCAAAATGAAAATCTCACAACTCCTGTTTCACCGCTGCTTTTTTTGTTTTTACTTGAATTGAAAGTGTACATGGGTTTTTTTTTATGGTACGCATGGTAGGTTTCATGGCCTAGGACCCATCCAAAAAACCCACTTTGGAATGTCAAAACTACATAGTGAACGAACGCTGAACACGCTGACATTTTGGGAGTTTCTGGGTTTTTGCATCCGTTTGCCAGCCATATTTTCCCATTCCTAGATTGCACTGTTAAAGTGTTTGAATGTGCCTGCTGTGGACCCGGGCCACAAATGAATTTTTAACGGTAGAAAATGGGCTGTAAGACGGATTTCCCCTCGTAAACATCCGCCTGCCTGTTGGCCACCCGAAGCCCCCACCCCCCCACCCCCTTTCTATAGCTCTTCACCTCCCTCCATTCATCCATCCATCCCTCCTCTTCGCCTCACATTTTCCACTGGAAACACTTGACTGTGCCAGCAATTCCCTCTACGCCCTCTCTCTCTCTCTCTCTCTCTCTCTCTCTCTCTCTGTAGGTTTTGCTTTCTCGCCTATTCTCTCTTTACTGTCTCTCTCTCTCTCTCTCTCTCTGTATGCAGTCTCTTTCTCTCTCACCCTGCATTGGTTTTCTCTCTGTCTCTCTCCACTTTTCACCTCTCCTTTTCACATTACCTCTTCCATGTTTTCTCTCTCTGTCTCTCTCTCTCTCCCCCTCGCTCCACCTTTTCTTCCCCTCCGATTTCCCACTTGTTCCTCGTTACCTACCCTAGCCTCCTCCTCTCAACACCCTACCTCCTCCCCTCTATTCCTGCTTCCCTCCATCCTTCCTTCCTCTTGTCTTACCTTACCTTCACGCCCCCTTATTCCCTTCATGCCCTCGGTGTTCCCCTCCCTCCCATTTCCCCTCCAAGCTTCATTTCACCCTGAATCATCATATCACAAAGGCATGCCCAGGCTGCGCCTCCTCTTTCTCCTCCTCCTCCAAAATATGAGGCTTATCTGTCGAGCTGTCACCCGGGTCCTAAGCAACAATGGCCTCCTTTCTCCATGTTCTCCTCTTGCCGCAACAATGAACTGCTTTCTTCCCCCAAACGCCAAGGGACTCGACGCCTCGTCGTAATATCTCTATGTTTAGGGGATCACAGTCTCTCTCTTTCTTTCTCTCTCTCTCTCTGTATCTATAGTCGTTGCTCGATCTCTCTCTTACTGACTCTCTTTCCATCTGCCTCTCTGTCTCTCTCAATATCCCAGTCGCCGTCTCTCTCTCTCTCTCCCTGCCTTCTCGGTGTCTCCCCGGCTTCGTCTGTCCTCAGAAGAGGTCTGTGATGAAATTGCTTGTCTCTCAGGAGAAAATAAAGGTGCGGCGGGGGGAAGTGTTCTTTGCTTTGATAAAGCAACTCTATAGATGGATACCGTATTACCCAGGTAGCGAGAGAGAGCGAGACGGAGTGGTAGACACAGGGAGGGAGAAAGACAGGACAAACAGGAACAGGATGAGAGAGGAGAGAGGTGGCGACTGCAAAGCTATTTCTCCACCTGAAGGGAACGAGACAGAGAGAGGGAGAGAGAGAGAGAGAGAGAGAGAGAGAGGCTGTGATCCCCAAGCACAGAGATATTGCATTGACATTGAACTCACAATCCATAACATGAACTATCAGCACTGAGGCTGTTTCACAATCTCTCTTTTAGTTTTTTGTCCAAGCTTTAATACTACCATACTTCAAACTGCAGTTACTCTCAGCGATCAGGGATTGTAACTCTAAACAAAAAAAAGCTGAGATGGCAGATGGAGCGAGACCAGTGAAGCAAAGTAAATGAGGATCATGGCAACGATACGCGATAATGTCCCACAATGTTTCATGCCTGTCGATCATATAGACTTCAAATACGTTTTCACCCTGGTTGTTACGCCACAGTGCCATCACGATAGCTTATAGTACTGATAGTCATGGTGGCTTTTTGGCTGGCGTGTGTGTATGTGTGTGGGTGTGTGTGTGTATCAGTGAGAAAGAGATGATCAAACAGGCCCCGACTTTGATGAGATTATCATTCCTCTCGTTTTAATTAACAGTCTTTTTAGTGAGGGGGGTGAAGGGGCAAAACAGATGTGGCGTGCCGCTGCGTTCACACTGGGGGTGACAGCTATGCTTAGACTTCTTCGCAGATGTCAACGATTCATTCCCCAAATCACCCCTCGCTGCTTCACCTTAAGGGCTCTCGTCGCCTAGCTGCTTGGGTTTTTAATGCTGCCAAAGACACTTGCCGCTTAAAGTGATCGTGATTTTCCCGAAATGTTGGAACGTTGAACTGAGAAGATGCACACAGGACATCGTGTCTCAAGCGAGGGGTTGCTATATAAATCAATCCGTCTACTGACTGCAGAAATGTGAATATGGTTTCAGTTTTCCACAGTACAGCAGCAGTAATTAATTGATGCATGCTATGCAAATGGTAGCCCAACAGTGAGCTTGTTACCAGAGGGTGATTGGCTTGAATCCTCGCTGGGACAATCTGGGTGTGGGAGGTGAATAAGACATGTTGTCCCCTCCCTCCACAGCAACTGGGTAAATTACTTGCTTGTGTATGTAAATGTCTTTGCCCCGAGTTGCCCTTGCCACCACCTTAATAGCTTCCTTCCCTACTTGCTGCCTAGCCGTCTCTGCTTCCCCAAATAAATCTTCCCAAATGCAGGGTTTTCCCTGGCTGTTTTAGAAAGGCTTAGGCGGTAACCTTGCCAATGGTATGGGTTGTGCGGAGGGGATAGGGAGGCTCGAGGAAATCTGTGAAAGCACACGATAACCTTTAGGGCCAAACATCAAGCTCTCTTACTCTGAAGCCTTGTTCCAGAAAAGATACAAAATATTTTTCTTGACATTTTGGGGGATTTGATATATTTCCCATGCTCTTTTCAGAAAACTAGAAACTCTCTACTGGGCCATACACAGGTTTAAAAGGGCAAGAAAACCCTGAAAAGTTACCACTGTTTCTTAATTTAACCCTTATTAAACCAGGAAAGTTGACTTAGAACACATTCATTATATATAGGGATATTCACATATACTCCCTCATCACTGATGGAAGTTGCCCAGTACAACCGCAGTCTTCTTCTGTTGGCCTCTGAAGCGCTTCAGTGGAGCAGTTAGGGATCAGAAATTGTTGTGGGAAGGAAGACTGTTTCTTGTTCACTGCAACATTTTCCCAAGTGGGATTCAAACCTGCCACCTCCTTATCATCAGCCTGGTGTCTTAGTCTATACCAAGCTATTCAAAGTTGCCCGCTGGAGCCAAATGTCTAAACATGTGGTGCAATTGACTTTGTTAGTTGTTAGCCTGCAGTGTTTTCACCTCTCCTGGCTGTTCAAATACCTGACAAATCAAATGAAGTCTCACCTATTTTTCCCATACCCATATTTAGTTGTCAGCAGGTAAACAAGAGATTGTCCTTGTTCTCTCAGAGGCAACTTACAGAGGAATTTACAGAGCAATTATGACAGTTATGATGAGATTATTGCCTGGCAACTCACTTGGCCTTTGCGGTCTCTTTATGATTTAATTTGCCATGCCATGTCGAGAGGCACTCGGTTTCAAATTTTGAGACTGTGGCAAACTCCTGACAAATTAAATCAAACGTAGCTCTAGGTCTCTCCATTTGAAGTATTTTTGTTTGTCCTGTTTTTGTTTGTTTTTTTCTGTACAGGCAAATACATTCCCAAAATGTGCAAGCTAATGAAAAAATGAAATGAAAAATATGTTGGTTGAAATATGATTTCTAAGTGTATTTTGGCTATTTCTGTTGCATACCAGCAGTGTACAATTTGTTCATATTAAAGAAGGGAATGCATAGGGTTACTGAGATCTTAATGGTTGCAATCCTGCACATTTTTCCCTGAAATGTATAGTTATGAAGGTGGATGCGATTGTAGGTGCATTTTTGTGTTTCCTGAAATCGATAGTTATCAAGGGGGATGGGTTTCTTAATCTTGTCTGAGGAACTGGAGGCATCATCCTACTTCACCACCCCAGAAATTTGTCTGCCACTGAATTGTCAGCTTTTGATAATAGAAAAAGTGAGCATGTTAAATAATCCACTCATATGCATCTACAAACCCAGAGGAGAAAACATTTATATAACTCATTTCCAATGCGGCCCTTGGCTGTTTCTGCTGCCTACCAGTGAGCTGGTTCTTAGTGATTCTTTTTGGTATTGGTGGTTTGGTACAGAGCTTCCCAATCCTCCCCCTTATCTACCAGTGGAAGGTGGAAGGTGGAAGGTGGGAAGGGAGTAGGATCCATCTCAGGGAAGCAGGGTGGAGGTTTGAAGAGGTGTGGAAGGATGAGGCTCGTCCAGGGGGAGGGGTTTTAAAGGAACTGCAGTCCAAGGAGGGATAATTGTTAAAAGCCCATCTGCTGGCAAGGTTGTTGTTTGTGTGTGTGTGTGTGTGTGTGTGTGTGTGTGTGTGTGTGTGTGCATGTCCGTCTTTGTCTGTGTATGTCTGGTTTACCATGTGTGTTTGTCTGACAGAAAAGGTTGCACATGCACACACGGCTTTCTGTGTGTGTTTCTATGTGTGTCTGTCTATGGCCTTGTACCTGTGTGTGTGTGTCCATTTTTGTGAATGTCTGCACGCCTGAGAATGTGTGTCTGTGTGTGCATTTTCTTGTGTGTGTGTGTTTGTATATGCGTGTGTGTGTGTGTGTGTGTGTGTGTGTGTGTTTTCCCCCGGCGCTGCCTGTGTGCTGGTTAGAGCATTAATGATGTGTCTTGGGAGCGCTGCCTCTACATAATTTATCAACCAGGATTTATTAGCCGCAGAATTAACTTGTAGGGGCTGGGGAGCGCAGGACGCATTTGTTCTTGTTTTTGGATTTATGTGTGTGGATGCATTGTCACTCCCCTGCGATCCATTTCTCTCCATCAGCCTCCTGCCACAGGGGCGTCCCCAGCCCTATAATTGGCTAAGTTATTTTAATTTTAGTTGGGCTTAAATTACAATTCAGAGCTGTGTGTGTGTGTGTGTGTGTGTGTGTGTGTGTATGTGTGTGTGTGTGTGTGTTTGTTTGTTTGTTTGTTTGTGTCTTAGAGGGACAGTTCCTGGTGGATTGAGGTGCATACCATATGTACGTGAAATGCAATGGGATTGAAAAGCAACCCAAATGGCATCCCCTATCTCTAATTTACCACACGTTTAGTTAGCTTGAAACTGGAGTTGTGTTTCAAAGGACTGTGTGTGTGTGTGTGTATGTGTGTGTGTGTGTGTGTGTGTATAAGAAGGGGTAGGGGTTAGTGGACTACTAACTATCTCTCATCTGTCTTCCCTGTCACTCTGTTGAATATTGTGAAATAAAGCAAAAAAAAAATCCTTGAATAACAGATATAACTTCAGTTAATTTGGATTTGGAATGATAAAAATACTGGAAAGACAGAACAAACAAAATAAGAACAAAATATGAAATATGAATATGTGGGTGATAGAAAGAAACTGTGAGGTTCTTATGAAAACATCTCACCCGCTTCAGAGAAAGAAAAATCAAGATGACATCAAAACTTAAGAAAATAATCTAATCCTAAAAACAGAATAGATAAAAATTGTGCTTTCCTCCCCCATGCTCTGTGAATAGGGCTCTCTAAATTTCCATACAAATATCTGAAGATTGCTTTTGCGAGTGTGTTTTGTATGTATTGTATGAGTGTTTTTGTATGTGTTGTGTATTTGTATGACTGTCCCTGACTAAAACGTTGCACTGCTTCATGTCAAGGCCCATACAACATAAGATCACCTGCTGTTTACATCTGTTTAATTGCTAAGACCTTGTGGTGAAAACCTTGTAGTTTTATCTCAGTATGCAGGTATCTTTTTTCTTATCTTTCTATTTAGCCTTAAGAAGTGGTTTAGTTTTAATCACAGGAAACAGCTAAATAGACCTTCACTTCATACGCAATCTGAACAATGTTATTTCCTAACTGGGAAAGAATCAAGTTTTAAAATATTTCCGCAGTTGTTAACAATTATCGGATATTATGTTTTTCTCATAAATGCTTGTCAACACTTCACTTTGTTCTTTTTTATTATTTTCTTTCTGTCTGTCTCAGATCAAGACGTAATTTTGTTATGCATGCTTTTGAAAGCTTGATTTGCTTGATTCATATTCATCATACATATTAATCTCTTGTTCTTTCCAATTAAATGTCATTCCGCTTTTAAATGTTTGTGATAATCTTTAACTCGTGCCTCATTCATCATGTCTCCTTTTTTAAGAAATAAAATAATTGATCAATCGCTTTCTCTTTTGCTTCCCTCTCTCTCAGATCACAGAGATGGGTAAGGATTCCCTCCCTGGCTGGCTGCACTGGGATGCCAACAGCAGAATCCTGCAGGGTCTACCTTTGGAGGAGGACAAGGGCGTCCACTACATCTCCGTCTCCATCTCCAACCACACCAAGACCGCCTCTTCCTCGGAGGTCTTCTCCATCGAGGTGCACCCTGAAGATCACTTGGATGCAGACTCGGCCCAAATGGCGCTCAATCAAGCCTCTAGCGATGGCGAAGTCCAGCCGTTCATGTGTGGCAACGAGGAACCGGTCACGGTGCTGACGGTGATCCTGGATGCAGATTTGACCAAGATGAGCTCAGAACAGAGGGTGGAGCTGCTGGATAACATGAGGAGCTTCTCTGGGGTGGGGCTCCATTACATGAAGATCCTCCCTGTGGTCAACAACAGGCTGTTCGACATGTCGGCGTTCATGGCTGGGCCGGGGAATGCCAAAAAGGTGAGTGAGCGAGCGAGTGAGTGAGTTCAGTTAAGTTTGGTTGTAAGTGAAAACTGAACAAGTAATCAACAAGTGGATGGGTTGAGTTAACAAATCAACGTTTATTTATATATATTTCTCGTTTCTTCAGGTGGTGGAGAATGGAGCTCTGCTATCCTGGAAGCTCGGCTGCTCTCTGGACCAGAGCACAGTGCCAAACATCAACAGTGTCCAGACTCCCGCGAAGGAGGGCACTATGTCAGCCAAGCTCGGCTACCCTGTGGTGGGCTGGCACATTGCCAATAAGAAACCCCACATCCCCAAGCGGGTGAGGCGTGCGTTGAACAACACCCCAACACCCGTTCTGACCGTGCTTCCTCCTACAACTCTGGTGGAGCCTCCGGTGAGGATTATCCCAACCCTCTCCTCTCCTTCCATCGCTGCACCAACAGATAGCTCTGCTCCCCCAGTGAGAGGCCCCGTTCCCCTGCCGGGCAAGCCTACAATCAGGGTCCGCGACCCTATCGCTCACACCCCAACATTGGGACCACCTCAACCAACCAGGGTGATGGAGACCACCAGCACCATCCCCATCCAGCCAACCATGACCAGGCCTACATATGTAGAAGCCACTGCTACTCCACCCGCACCTACCAGAAGACCCACCAGGAAACCCAAGAAGCCCAAAACCACGCCAGTGCCCAGAGAGACGAAGACTACCACAGCCAAGCCACCCAGGCGCACCACACCTGCTGCTGGTGTCATCCCGGACCCATACAATGAGAAGCCTGTTCTGCGTAACCCCATCGACCAGGTCAATGCATTGGTGGGCACCTATTTCGAGGTCAAGATCCCGTCTGATACGTTCTTCGATAAAGAGGATGGTACCACAGACAAGCTGCGGCTAACGTTGCGACAGAACCACAATGAGGTGGTTGGAGATGACTCCTGGATCCAGTTCAACACCACCAGCCAACTTCTCTATGGCCTGCCTGATGTTCAACATGTCGGAAAGCATGAATATTTCATGCAGGCAACTGACAAAGGTGGCCTGAATGCAATTGATGCTTTTGAGGTCCGGGTGAACCGCTGGCCCGTCAACGACAAGACCCCTGTGATCTTCACGGCCCGTTTCGACGGTGAGCCACGGTCAGTCACCAATGACATCCACAAGAAGATCCTTCTGGTCAAGAAGCTGGCGTATGCACTTGGTGACCGCAACAGCAGCACGGTGAGCCTGAGAAACATCACCAAAGGGTCCATTGTGGTGGAGTGGACAAACACCAGCCTCCCACAGCACCCATGTCCAAAGGAACAGATCACAACCATGAGCAAGAGGCTCTCCACTGCTGAGGGAAAGCCCACAAATACCTTCAGGTACTCTATGGAGCCAGAGTTCAGACCAATGGACGTCATGGTCAAGGGAAGGGCGAGTTGCAGAACGTACTCCTTCATCCCACCAGGAGAAATCGATATACCTGAAGCTCCAGCAGTCACACCAGCTCTTGGAACAGGCCGGCAGAGCACAGATGACGTTTACCTCCACACGGTCATCCCCGCTGTGGTGGTGGCCGCAATCTTGTTAATTGCAGGCATTATCGCCATGATCTGCTACAGGAAGAAACGAAAGGGCAAGCTGACCATCGAGGACCAGGCCACCTTCATCAAAAAAGGTGTGCCGATTATATTTGCAGATGAGCTGGATGACTCTAAGCCGCCTCCCTCTTCCAGCATGCCCTTGATTCTGCAGGAAGAGAAGCCCCCACTTCCGCCCCCGGAGTACCCCAACATGGCCACGCCAGAGACCACTCCCCTCAACCAGGAGCTGCTCGGGGAGTACACAGCTCTGCGGGACGAGGACCCCAACGCGCCTCCCTACCAGCCTCCACCTCCCTTCACCGCTCCCATGGAGGGCAAGGGCTCCCGTCCCAAGAACATGACCCCCTACAGATCCCCACCTCCCTACGTCCCGCCCTAAGACTTGTCCAGCCCTCCCCTCATAGGATGGAGGGAGAGGATGCCTGAGGAACTGTGACGGTTTCCATGCTGATGTTTGTCTGTTTGGATATTTACAGAGGGAGGGATGAAAAGAGGTGCTATAAGTACAAAACAGCTAAAGGGGACTTGGTTTAGGAGGGGGAGTAATGGGTGGGGAGGGGTTTTACAGTAGAGACGGGCTGATTGGTTGAAAAAGCTGGGAGGGACTACTGTTTTAGTGGTAGCCCAGCTACTACGGTGGCCTGCAAAAGACAAACAACTTCTCGTCACGTTGGCTTACGGGCCGACCAGTTGGTCAGCAGCGACAATTGGGAAATGTGCTCTCCCTTCCCTGCGCTTTCATTTTTTTCTCTGTTGTTTTGAAAACTGGCTTTTCTTTTGTTTTTGTGTCTTTATCCCGAGATTGTTCTTTTTTCCGGACTGACTTCAATTCAAAATCCTTTGCCTAACAGCTCTTCTTTTGTCTTGCTTTTGAATAATACGAGAAGACAATGAACTGCCATCAGACCACTGCAGGCAACAACTCTGGTTTTTAATAAGGAGAGTGAGATTCTCTGAATATGAAAAAAAAAAAAAACTATCACAAGGATCTTGAATCGCCCCTGCAGACAACACAAGAGAATGGTAGGCCGGGGTGCGTGCGTATGCGTGTGTGTGTGTGTATTCAGACTCAATACGGTTTGCCTTTTAACACTAGCTGTCTGTTTCTATCCTTATTCACAATGTCTAGTAAAGATGAGAATAACAAGGTAGCCTAAAAAAGATTTAGAGATGATAATAAATGATTTGTTTGTTTTATCGGTTTTAAAAATTCACTGTATATCTGGAAGATGTTCTGATAGATTGTGTTATTATATTTTTTTGGTGGTGGAAGAAAGGAAAGAGGGAAGAAAGGGAGTGCCTCACTAAAATAACCTGCAGGAGCTCTTTTTCCCCTTTTTGTAAAACAATGATAGGTCTGATCCGCGCTAACAATGGATGGTTTCCATTAAATGAAAATCCCACCCTCCTCCCATTTGCTCACATCTCCTCAGCAGATCCAATAGGCTTGGCTAGGTGTAAACAACAATAAAACTAGTTTGGACCATGCACTGTTGTTTCAGATCTGTGAGGGAGAGTGAATAATGGCACATTGGAAGAAAGTAACAACTTTCACTCACGGTTAGTGAAGAAATATAATGAACTACTGTTTCTAGTACAGATGATCTAACTTGTGAGATGTAGTTTCACATGGATTTCGATTAATGCAACTGAACCCTCTCCCTCCACATTTTTGACTTCAAATTAGCAAGTTAACAAAACTATAGCAAACATAGAATGCCATTTCTGCCTTTTCGGTGATGCAACTGGAAGTGTCTTTTGTACATACTATAGTTCACCCATCAGGTTTAAACTGTATAAAGTAGCTCCAAACATTTACGTAAATGGGAAGAAGAGCCCTACAGTTTATTTTGGACCAGGGATAATTATTTTTTTATGTAACGAGGCAGTCGTTCTCTCCGGTCTGAGGAGAAACATAGCGTGCCATGGAGACTGTCCCAGATGGGATTGTACAGATATTCACATTTTAGAGGTCACAGAGGAGACGACTGTGGCTGAGATGGAGGCAGAGAGACGGAGGGAAGAAAGAACACTTGAGTTTCCAGTAATTAGCTCATCTGAGGGAAAACACACTGAAAAATGGTCGATGAAAATCTCTATCTAATTTTTTTACAAAGTTTTTGATACAGCCTCAAATTGTTTGATTATTAAAAGAAAACATGATTAATGATTAGTCTTCTGCGATTTGTAAAATCTTAGCTTAGAGATTCAATTATGATTCAGTTATGTACACTTTTTTTTTTTTCTCATGGGTCACATATTTCAAGTGTTTTATTTTATTGTGTGTGTTTGCATATCAAAATGTATCTCCCACTATTCAAAGTTGGAATGACCCATATTTTATGTAATCACAAATTTTATTTTTATGTCCTTATGTTTGCTGATGAGTTTCGACTGAAAGTGACCCTTTGCAATAATAATGTAAGGTGCAGTCCATTTGGTGACTGGTCAATGCAGGCTCAAGCAAGTGATACGTATAATGTCATAATGTTGTTGGTTTTTGCAGGATGCCAAGGCTTTTTTGCTTAACAAGTGTGCATTGTCATAATAAAACCAACTGGTACGATAAAAAAATAACCCTTTTCCATCCATGTATCTGACTCAACTCGCCCCATCCAGCTCAGTTGGGAGTTTTCCTCAGACGGGAAGTGTGTTATCTTGTCATACATCCCATCGAAAACTGATTGATGTTTATGGATGAGGTTTTTGGTCACTGTCACTTTTCTACTGCTTCCACTTAGCCTTGAATTGATAAATCAATCTGTCTGAAGTCCACAAGAGGTTTTCTGTCCCTAGACGGCTTGCCGTCCAGCGACCGTCTTAGCTCTTAGGACTCATTGGAACGGTCATACTGCTGTCCTTTTTGTACTAAATTATTCTGCTATTGAATGACTAGTTGGACAATTCAGTTTGAAAGCTCTGCCCATTAAAAAGGCTACGCTGTGAAAACACTCTCTCAGCTCCATCTCTCTCTTACCCACACATTACATACAGATCATTTGCATTGATTACTTAGAATATTGATTAGATGTAAACAATTTGCAAGCTCTGCGGCACCCCTCTGATCACTCATGACAGAGTTTAATTTCGAAGCGGCGGGAATGGTGATGGATGTATTCCCAAGGCATGCCTAGTCACTGAAATGGATAAACGGATCACAGGGATGACAGAGATTAATGGAGGATTGATCTGGGTTTGATTGAGACACCTTGTCAGATGGGTGCCTGCGTATTATAAGGACATGACAAGGTCCTTTATAGCGCTAGTCTTGTTAGCTCTTATTCTCTCTCAAACTAAAATCAGCAATACGACGGGGCATTTTTCAGTATTTTTGTGTACAAACACTCTCAACAGAAGGGGCTGGCTGCAAAAGTTAAGAATTTGATGAGGTGTTTTGAAATGTAAACAGTGATTTTAACCATCCTGCATGTAGCTTCCTGTGGGCGATGGTAGTAGAGAGGCAGGTGAAGGGGGGAGGTGGAGTTTTAAGGGTAAAGAGGGGTCTTCCATTAAAGGAATAGTTCACCCAAAAATGAAAATTCTGTCATCCTCTACTCACCCTCATGCCAAATGAAACACAGGTGAAATTTGTTAGTCCATATAACACACAGGGAGGCTGCCAGCACAACTTGGTAGCAGCCTTCTCCAAAACAAAAACAGACAAACAATCACACTGTGAATAGAAAGACCTATACACCATTAGTTGTTGCAAATCAATCAGCTATAGTTAAGATTTGCACTAAATTATGGTGTAAATATACTGTAGGTCTTTTTGGAACTCTGAAGAACTGGTCCCCACTGACTTCAGTTGTTTTGGAGAAGGTTGCTATGGAGTTGAGCTGGCAACCTCCCTGTGTGTTTTATGGACAAACTTCACCTGTGTTTCAACTGGCATGAGGGTGAGTAGACGATGACAGAATTTAAATTTTTGGGTGAACTATTCCTTTAAGCAATAGATTTTCTCTTGTTTGTTGCGTGTTTCTTGAGGCCTTACCACCCATGATGATGCCTCTTGCTACTCAGACCGCTAAGCTCTATAAAGAGCCTGGACCATTCGCATAACTCAGCCACTTACAGCTAGACCTCGGTGTAGGAGGATTGCACGTGGAAATCTTCAACTCCAATGTGCCGAGCGTCTGATCGGGCCTGTCTGAAAGATTACAGATGTGCAGAGTTTGCATTTTACGGGGGCCTAATCAATCGGCTTCAACGTGCCAGACAAGCTCAATCAATCACAGGGGAGTTGCTGAAATTATCTGTAGTGCCATTTTGTCAGTATCCTGCTGGAACCTTGTATCACAGAAAAAGTCAACTTTTCACGAATTGAAGGAAAACTGATTGATTTTCCACATTCATGCCTGTGTGAATTTTTGAAATTTCACAAGGCATTACAAGTAGTTTGGCTAGGGCTAACGGTCATGACATGTTTTTTTACACACAAGGGATGATGGCAGCTGTCTGTTACGGTAAAGAGGCAAAATCAGAGCTACAAGGTTTCTGTCGGACAGTGGTGATTTAGAGCCAAGGGTTTGTACTTTATAAAGCCTCTCAGAATAGCAGCACTATACTTAATGCATCCAAGAATAGGAGTACTTCTCGGAATAGAAGCCTCAGAGTAGGATCAATTATCAGACTACACGACCGTACACTTAACTATGATTTAAGAGGTAAAACTGTCCCAGGTTCCTTAGATACCTAGTCCTCGCCGCTCCTATTCTTAGATACTAGATGAATATCGTCCCAAATTCTGGAAATTCTGGAACAGCCACACACGAGTGTACAATCAGGTTTAAGGAAATGCCCAAACTGACATTTAACATGGACTTTCAATTAAGCCTCGCGCGGTACTCCCGCTCGACTCGGAGGCTCATGTCAGAGCGGCAGCACGCCACACAGTCGGATACTTGGAAGACTTGATTATGCTTGAAAGATGAAGAAAACCAAAGATAAAATACACACAGAATGCACATAAAGTGCATTTGTTCTCTCACTCCGGTTCTGTTGCCTTTTGAAATCTTTTGCGTGAATTACTTTTGCAGTGTTTGTGAGATGTGGGCTGTGGGTGTTACAAAGGATACGAAAAGAGAAACAAAAGAAGTCACTGGGTATGCTTTCTATACACACTCCTGATGGAATTGGTTGACACAGGCAGTTGATCCTGATCTTTTCCATGGCTGTCTAAACAGGCAAAAACCAGAAAGATCCGATCTGAACCACAAAGAATGGAAAGACAGATTTTCTGTCCCTGTGTTAATCTAACCATTAATTACCCACAGTATTCAAGTCAGCTTTGGCCCACAGAATGATGAGTCTCCTTTTTTTGGTTAATATGTTTCTTGTCCACTTGCTCTATTGTTGCCAATTTGTGATGCAGTGTAACGCTGTGTGTCACATTAACTCAGCCTTATGCCTCATAAACCCCTTTACAGCTGCCATATAACAATGTCCCACATATTTCTGCTCTAGCATATTGTTGGATAAAAACCACGTATCTTCAAAAAAAAAAAACCCAGAATGCATAATTTCTCATGGTCACAATGCGATTTTACTTAAGACCTTGTCGGACAAAACGTTGCTATGAACTTGCTGGGAGCTTAAAATTCAGTGAGTGGATATCCTTGTATTTTGCTGTGAGTTTTGACTTAATCCTGAACCTGAGCTCGATGTGGGTCAGACGAGCACACTTCTACTTCTATTTCACTCACTAAAGTAAGAAAAACAAATCACAGTTACAAGATTTTCACGCAACAGGAGCGACAATTTTATTTTTTGTATTTGTATTCAGATGACTCCTTACTACTGGAATGATGATGATGATGATAGAAGTAGTGATGATGGTTTGAATAACACTATGAATATTACTATGCTTGTAATGGATTTTTGAAATGACGCTTTGTCTCCTTGTCCATTGTTTCCTTTCTGTTTAACACCAGTTTCCCAACACGTAATCTAAATTCTGGACGGAACAGACATTTTGTACTTTAGTGTTACATATAAAGTGTGAAACTCTGGGTCTGTCAGTCATATCATACAGTCAGTTTGATATCAGACAAGAAACACTGAACAAGACAAGGCTAAATTCACTCGACAAACTGGAATAAAATTCCCTTCATTCAGTCCTCTGATCGATGATTTGTTCTCTCTGGAGTTGTAACAGACTTTATGAGTTGTAAATTGAGCTGACTGAATCTCTTTTCAGTAATTGAACAAAAGTATAAGATTGAACATTTTGACAGTTGGGCTGTGCATTTTTGTCTTTGAGAAAGTGGTATAGCCAAATGATTCAACATCATACCTCTGAAGGATCATTAAATTGAAAGTAAATCGACTATCCATCCCAGGGAAAGTCCTTGAGGAAGAAGTCATTGAGAAAACAACTCATCCACTCCTCTGCAGCCTGGCTATTGTCCATATTATCATGGGGACTTTCCACCTAGACACACACTGAGGGTCGAATGAATGCCTGAGTCCAGAATGCACAGGATGACTGAGCTCACCAAGTTCATTCTGTTCTGTCTTCATTTTATTTCTTTCTGTGATTAATAGCATTCAGTTTATTTATGCTACTAGATGCTGTATGTTAAAAATCTTGTATTAAAACAAGTGTTTCCACTATACCCTGTCTAGATGCTCTTTGTGCCTCCATAATAATACATAAGATGATCGGAAATACAGTGGTAGCCATCATAGCCGTCCCTCCCTCCTATATCCCCAGGGGGAACATTATAGTTTCATTTAATCTCATGCATTCATCCTGTATCTAAATTAGAGGCCGCTGTATTCTATTCTTAATTCTGCCTAAATAGTCACACACAACTCAAGTCCTGAGGTCATTTTTTTTAATATCTTTTAATGTTCATTTTCCAAACAATTCCTCCTCATCGAGGTAAAGGCATAGCTGAAGGGAAAGTTTGGGATTTGGGGAGTCACTTTAAAGTTTCTCATACTTATCAATCATGCTGATCGCTGCAGAGATTATTAAAATCCGTGAAACCTGTGGTTTGAAATGGCCCCTCGCCAGCGTTGGCCTCTAGCACTGCGTTAAGACAAAGTCACCCCAAACAGACCATATGCATATTCAAAAGGAAACTTTTGATTAAGCGAAAAACACAACACATTAGTTTACACTACATTTTTCATGACAAACTTTGGCAGTCATATTTAGTTTTAGTTTGTGATGGTGAGAGATTCAGACTCTGTTGGCCAGAGAGTTACTATACAACATCTGACAAATGACTGGTCTCAAAAACTCACAGCAGACTGGAAGACGTGACTTTGCATCTATAGCATTTTACAGCCTGATCTCCTGAAATGTTGCAAAATGAGCACAAGGTCTTAAGATGCAGTTAATGTGATCTGTGCACAAAAAGTGAGAGAAATACTATTTCCCACCATTTAGGAATATGTGGAGGAGACATGACTACAAACAGGACGTAGTTTGACATTGAAATAGCACGGTGGAAAGTAAGGGTGTGAAGGTCAGAGGGGCGGATGGCAGATACACTTACCTTCAACTCAAGTGACCCAGGTTCAATTCTCAACTGAAGTGAAGTTGTCTACTGTGAGTGAAGTTGTCATTTTCAGCATTTCAAGTTTTAACTATGACCAAAACCTTTCCATAACTTTAACACTTACCTTAAATCTGGAATCTGGGACTTTTTTTTCCACCAGGACCATCAGGTTACACAATAGTAAATTGTAAACATTATTACATCTCTTTTTAATAGCTGTCTCTAAGGAACATATTTTGAATTTTAGTTAATGAACCAAATAATGCCTGGGCTGAGAGGGGCTTCCCATAACCCAAGACATTCTGACTTTCTTTATTTCATTCAAACAAACACAGCAAGGTCACTAAGCTAAGTCTTCATTATCACAGCCTGGAAACCAACAACTGCATTTGATAACTATAATCTCTTCTTTGTGGAATGTACAAACTGCATTTTTGGGGAGACTTTTTCACCTCACTTCACGTCTCAAACACAGTAGCAATATTCAGCTGGCAGGAAGAAGCTAACGGCTCCAATGGGCTTTTCTAACCACAGGTGTCATGGATATCAGTGTTTTCTGCAGCTGTCAGCATGATTAGTAAGTGAGAGTTTTGATATATGGGTCCAAAAACCCCAAACCATCCCTTTAAGCAGTAGTTCATTGTTATGATGGCTACTCTACCGGAGCGAGGAAGATGGCTGACAGACACTTGAGAAAATATTGTGTCCATGTGTAAAGCAAGTCATATTGGACTCATTGTGTTCAACAAAAAGATCACATCATGGTTTTCTTCACCATCGTGCCACACTGACGGACGCTCCGAGTCAGCCTGGTTTTCAAAAAGATTAAAACTTAGTGAGAACCTAAACACCACACATTTCTTCACTTCAAAACAGATCGGTCGATGGAAAACACTCAGGCCCAAATACACTGCAATTGCAGTGTAAGAGCACGGCAGCGCTGAAAGTGGAAGGTTAGTGTCTGATTCATGCCTTCGGAGCATCGAAAGTGGAAGATTCAATGAAAACGTTTTCTTTTTCCCTTTCTCACTTTATAATTTTCTCTTTGTCCCGTCTCTCTTTCTGTTTGTTGAAGTTGGTGTGTTACGTGTTGCTTGAAAACTTTGCCAATACCTACACTTTCATCTCAGGTTGTGCTTGACAGTCCTAACCTATAAAGGACATTCACAGTCAGCTTGTAAGAGGTACCTGATTTTCAAATAGATTAAAAACTCAACCAAACCCTGACTCCCGTAAATTCATGAACATCTGTTAATGAAAAACACTGAGGATCAAATACAAGAGAAATCTGGGGAAAGAGCAAATTATCCCATTCACTTGCCAGTGCTGAAAGCGCCGTCTTAAGGTCTGACTCATGCCTTCAAAACATCTCAGTAAAAAAATCTCAACATCTCAGTGAAAGATTTTCTCTCACCCTCACTTTCTGACTATCTTTCCTATCTGTCCTTTTATCTGCAAGAGTTTATACCGCTTAAAGGTTAGAGGAGCAGGGGCAGGTAACAAGAGAGTTGGCAGTTTGAATCCTCAGAGCAGAGAGAAAGTCTTGGTGGGTGAAGTGAATGCGTAACGCTCTCCCTTCCCTCTCCAAACAGCCTCTAGGCATCCTTGAGCAAGGCACTCCACCTCCGACCGCTCACCGTCTGGCAGCAGCAGATCTGTGGATGTACAGGGCGGCCCCCTGCTGTGAATACATGTAACTGTATGACTGTGAGGCGAGCTGTTTCTGAAAAACAGCATGCATGCTCAGCAAACCTGACCTGGTTTTAAAAAAAAAAAAGAGACAATTTGATTCATCACTGTGTGTGATTCACCACTCTAAAACATCTCAGGCTGAGAAACACTCTCTTAAACGGGCATTAAAGGGACATTAAGGAAGGCTAAGAATATTTGTTGTAATTTCCAAACGAATACTCGAATACTCGTCAATAATAGGCCTACTCGTTAATCGTCAAAATAATAAGCTTAAAAAAATGTTTCTTATCTAGGCATTGCAACCGGATCCTCAAAGCCTGAAGTGCTGATTCGTTATTGCAGTTCAAAGTGCATCCAGTGAGTGGAGACTTTGATATTCGATTATGTTGCATTTACGATCCCCTTGATTTTAATGTTGACTGAAAAGATGAAATGACAACATAGCTTTGTTTTCAAACAATGTTTTATTGAACAAACACCTGTAGGCCTATCCTAAATCCTCGCAGAGCTGTCTTCACCAATACTTACAGATGTCAGATGATTGATCAGACTCGCCATTCCCCCGTGGTCTGACAATATCTGGACCAAAGGAGAAGCATTCGAATCCTAAATTTATGTTTATGCTTTATGAATGTCAACCCAACGAACGGGGCCAGCCCTACGAATTTGTGATTTTTATTGATCTCTACAGGCGATCAAGGAATTGCAACAGCATTGCATCTTGCACAACTTATGGTGGCCTATTATAGTTGACATAATAAAGTTGCATTTTGACAACAGAGATGAATAAGCTAACCCTAACCCAAAATATGGTTAGAATAATACTGATTTATTTATTTTTTTGTTTTTTGGGGGGGCGGGTGGAGTTGAGAACGAGACTTATTAGCCTTTGCAGCTGAAATGTCTGGCAACGCCGGCTGCTCACTCGTAGCACCGTCCTCCATTGTTGAAAATATAGGTGGTTGAGTCACTGCTACTGATCAACAGCCATATCAATCCCCTGATAGATTATGGTCACTCTGTTCCATGGGGCAGTGAACTTTACTTATCCCTCCCTTTAAATGTACACACATGCTACCATCATACAAGTCAAGACCTGTAATCAAAATCTATGGGACCTATCAGACATTATTATTTTTCCTATTATCCCACCCACACACAGAAAAATAAAAGTGTGAACTGGAACCGAAAAGTTCTTCAGAGTGATGCCACAGAAGAACCATTTCTGGTTCCACAAAGAACCTTTCAAGAACCTTTTAAGAAATATATGGTTTCAAAGAACCATATAAGGTTCTTTGGGATAGGCTATTAAAAAGTTCTTAATTAGGTAGTTAGGCTCTTAGGCTATTGGATGGTGGGTGGTGGTGTAAATGTGGAAAATAACCAAACCCCTCTATATTGTGCAATTGCAAATGAGGCTATAGAAGGACAGATAAAAACACAATGCAGGAGTCTAGTGCAGAAATGGTTCTTTAAAGAACCTTGGTCTGAAAGGTTCTTTGTGGAACCAGAAATGGTTCTTCTATGGCATCACTCCCAAGAACCATTTTCGGCACCTTTATTTTTCTGTGTGCATGTCACTGACTGTGCTCACATAGGAGATGCTGTGAATCTGTGAGAACACTGATCTGCTCTCAACCCTCATGGTGAGAATTAAAAGTCTTAACAGCAAACTCCCAATCTGAAAAAAGGCCTGGGTGAAAAGACTCTGCCTTATTGGCTATCGGCTGTCCATCTGACCATTTTAGCTGTTTGTCTGGCTATCTGCCTGTCCATCTATACGGCTCCCCTGATCTATCTATCTATCTTCTTCTGAGGTGCGGACACACACACTCGAAGGCGCCACACTTGTCTGATTCCCAGCGATTTTAATGGAACAGATTCTGCTTTAAACTCCTCTCCAATCACTCATCTTGTCACGCTGAGTGTTCTTGACCTTGTCTCTTCCAACAGGGAAGTGTGAATGGAGTCTCTCTCTCCCTCGCTCTCCCTCTCTCTCTGTCCTTTTCATTCCCCTTTCTCTGTCTCTCTCCACCCCCACTCCACTTCCCCCACAAACCGTCTATTGCTTTTGTAAACCACATAACGAGTTCTTGTCTGGTTGTACTGAAATGCTTCTCTTTCTTTCCTCTTTTTTTTCCCCTTTAAAATGCTGCAGCTATTGACAAGTTTCTACCTGTCTTCTTCAAACCCATCATCCTGACCGTGTACGTGTGTGTGTGTGTGTGTGCATGTGTGTGTGTGCATGTGTGTGTGTGTGTGCGTGAGTGTGTATACGCCGCCTCAGTCATTTTGAGGATGCCACAAACAGTTGAAGAAGGAAAATTAAAGGACTGAATGTTCCTTTGTTGTGAGGAAAAACAGTGTGATCATAAAGACTTTTATCTCTGTTGCTTTCTAGGACACCAGTGTACTGTGACATATACTGTATACATATATATAACATATATATCTATATAATTATCAATATAGTTATTTTCACACACACAGATATCTGAAGTGTATGCAAGGGTATAACAGGAGTAGGAGTATACACAGTAAAAAGTTTGGACACATTTTCTTTTATTTTTACTATTTTCCAGATTTTTTAATAATAATAAAGACATCAAAACCATGAAATAACACAAACGGAATTATGCAACGACCAAAAAAGTGTCAAACAAATCAAAACTATCTTATATTTCAGATTCTTTAAAGTAGCCGCCCTTTGCCTTGATGGAAAGACAAAGGCTTTGGAAAGAAATTCATACATAGGATCAACTTCACTATTTACATTTGTCTAAGAAACTAATTTCAAGGATAAGCCTTTAGATCAAAATGGCTTTAAGATAACTGCACTTGGGGTTCGGAAAGAAGGAGGGAAAAGAGAGAGGAACCAATTACATAATACACCAAATACCAAATCACCAAACCAAATACATCCTGTAAAAAAGGAATGACATTTCCTCATTTGTCCTGTGCACATCAATTTCCCACAAAAGTACAGTCAGAGGTGCTTCACTGGTGATAGATGGCAAGGCAACAGCGCTCGACTCATGACAGATTTGTTTGTAGTTTCTGTCTTTCCCACTGTCTATCTATCTATCTATCTATCTATCTATCTATCTATCTATCTATCTATCTGTCTGTCTGTCTGTCTGTCTGTCTTGCCGCTTGCTCTGTTTCTGTCTCTTTATCTGTATTTCTTTTTCTTTCCGTCTCTCCGATTCACTCTCTTTTTCCACCTCCCTCCTTCTATTTTGCTGCCCTGATTATCGGAGTGACCCCTCATTCACACCGGCTTTCATAAAAGTCAATATGGTGCTGTCACTCATCACACACACACACACACACACACACACACACAAAGAAAGGGGGTTCAAGATGAAAGATATTGCTATAGTAAGAGCTCTGTCTTGCTTTTTTCCCCCCTCCATCTCTATATATCGGCCTACATTCTTTATTGTACAACTTCAAATCAAATCAAATGACTTCAGAGAGCATTTTATATAAACCTGTGTTACACTTTGCATATTGATGGGAAAATAAATAGCACACACAGATATGATAGCAGAGAATAAATCACGTATTGATACCTGTGGAATCACAACATCAATATCTCATCTGCCTCACCAGTTGCTGTGGGATTGAAACTCGGCACATCTGGGGATCGCTGTCTCTCTCAGCTTGTCTACGATCATCGATACTAACATCGATTGATTAACTTTCACACTGTGACCTCTACCACAATTCCATGAATAAATATTATTACCCCCCCCCCCCCCCCCTACATTTTTCTCCCTCTGCTGCCTCCTTCTCTTCCTCCTCTTGTCTTCCTCCACCTTCCTCTTCTCATCATCATTTCCGCTCTTCCATTTTCCTCCATAGGAGGCCATAGGAAGTCTATACAACTGCATGGATACGGAAAATAATCAGGTTTAGCTTGACATGAAATGCATGCAATGAATACAAAACGGACTACAGAAATTCTCTTTCAACTTATTGATCATTTGCTCGTCCTACGCACCTGACCTCTACTTGACTTGTGTACCAGAAATACCTTGAAAACACATGAACATCACTGCATGTTCGCTTTGCTGTGCCATGGAGGCCATTGGTCCACCTTCATGCATTTATTCAGCATCCGAACCGCTGTCAATTCTTTCTTGAAGAAGAACCAAATTAGTATTGCGTGACACAAAACTCTCTGAACCAATGCCTCACTGCACCATGCAATTTGCAACTTCCAATGGTTGGAGAACAAGCAAAATTCTCTCCAAACAAGCCCATGTGCATCAGTAGGTTCAGCAAGCCTGCAGTGAAAAGTGGGGCATCGCCAACAACAGTATGACCCGCAACACAGCAGATTCTCAGGGGAAAGTGACACTTTAGTTAACCTGACATTTTCATCAAAAGAGGTAATCCGAGATGAGGTCAGGTGCATTTTCAGATGGACTGATGGAAGCACTGGAAGCATGAGGAGATGATGAATAACAGCACAATGGCAACCAAAGCCCTCGGTAATGGAAAAAGATGCTGAACAGCAGTCTGAGGTATTAACTCCTTCCAAGGTGAGGATCACATAGGACTCAGTATAAATGCAGTATACCGAAGACACTGTCCTTCAAAATCCAGCAAAAAATATTTCCTAACATTTCCCAAGATTGTAAGAAAATTCAATATAACATCAAACTGTATTGTAAAAGAAAAATATGGACAGTCATTTTTTTATATTAAGCATTTAGAATAGTAAAATGAAATTGTAGATCAGCCAATGGAATTTGATGGTGTCAATTGCATTTTCCATGATCTTGAAAACTCATCAAACGATAGAAAACCACTTGGGAATTTTTGGAAAATGTCTACCTTTCCAAAATAAAACCCTAAAAGCCAACGTTGGTGGTGTTATTCATATGTGCAAGTAGTATAACAAACTACCCTTGGTTTGCTATGCTACTGTATTTCTAGTGTTTAATCAGGTTAATGATATGTGTTGTCCCACAGCCATTGGAGTATAATCTGAAGTCTTTGGACTGCAGATAAAATAAAAGCCGAAGAGAGTCAGTGTCTCCCTATTTGATTATTCCCCTTTCATATTCAGCTACATTGACACTGCAGGCAACAGACACCCACATCACAGCTCTACTGGTTCAATAACACACACAGAGCTCTAGCACACATGCGCACACACATACACACACACACACACACACACACACACACACAAACACACACACACAAGGACAGGAAGGCATAGGCAGGCGCACGCATAGTTACACAGGCAGGCACATAGGTAAACATACACAGCGAGGCACGCGAACACACACAGTTACATCAGACACACATACACACACACACACACACACAGACACACAGAGGCTCCACAGTTCAATGTCACAGCCATTTTCCTATCACCTCAGCCATGGTTAGTATTCTGTCACAGTGCCCAGTGTAGTATGAAGCAGTGCTCATTTGTATGTTGATAAAATGTAATCTCCCAGGTGCCTGGCTGAATTTGTGAACACTATCCTTCTGACATTTGCAGAATGCCAAGCAACACATTGCTCTGCCAGGCAGGGTGGATGGGCGTGTGTGTGCGTGTGTGTGTGTGTGTGTGTGTGTGTGTGTGTGTGTGTGTGTGTGTGAGTGTGTGTTCAAATTTGTCCGTGAATGCCTATTTGTGTGTGTGAGATTGAGTGTTTCTGTGTCATTTGCCAGTCAGGACATTTTCCTTCTCCACATATTAGCTTGTGTCTTTTCCAAGCTGTGTATGTGTCTGTGTGTGTGTGTGTGTGTGTGTGTGTGTGTGTGTGTGTGTGTGCACTTGTGTACTGGTCTTTTTCTTCCCTCTCTCTCCCCAAGAGGTGTCTGAGGGATTTATCCAGTGTTTGCTCATGACAGCAGATAAGATGATAATACCAAAGTCTGATAGGACTTAAGTTTTACAATCTTTTACAACCATGCCTGGAGTAGCTTAGCTGTTTAATGAAGCGTCACTGCACACCGGTCTCCGCCCCTTTTGACGTTATTTGACCAAGATTGATGCCTCTCACTCTAACACCAAAGAATTCAATTACCAGCCGAAAACTGTGTTTCTCTTCAATAATATATGACAAGAAAAGCTTTAAAGCTGGAGTTGAAATTCTTAACGGACTGTAGATTATTTCTATCAGAAGCATCATTTTGATTTCTAGCCCTCTCTGGACAGTATTAGTGTTACCAGGGGAGGTTTGGTGATTGGTAATTTTTATTCCAGGGACCCATGAGTTTTATCCAGTCAGTGATTTTCTCTGTCCACTCTGGTAAATATCCCATCTGAAATGACCTACTGTATTTAGAGTGAACTCTTCACATCCTGGGGTCATTTTAATCCCGTCTGGATCGACATCTGGTGTTTCACACAATTACCGACTATACCCGCCATCTGGATTACAAGGAGCAGCATCGCTCTTTAGATTAGATTAGATTAGATTAGATTAGACTCAATTGATTAAATGATACTTTAATGATAGGGAAATTAGGCCATTGCAGCAGCAAAAGTAATAGAATTCAGCAGGGGGAAAAAAAGTACAAATGGAATATAAGCACACAAATAGAAAACAAAATGAGCAATAAAAGGAAGAGATTGTACATCTAATCACAGTTTGGTGCCAAGAAAAAAATAGAAAAATGAATGTAAAAGAGTGGAAAAGCGTGCAGGAGCTGCTGCAGCCGGTGTTACAGTGATACGGAGTGTTTTGCCTGTTTTGCTGTACTGTGGGTGACGCTGTGTGGCGTGTCCCTGGATTACCGCGGTCCCCCAGTCTGGATCACTGACTGAAATTACCGATGTGGAAGGGTAAAACCAAATTACCAACCTCACCTGGTAATACTAATGTCGTCTAGAGAGGGCTTACGGCTCAGTTTTCATGGCCACAAAGGCTTGAATTTTCAACTCTCTGATTTTATTTTATCTCCTCATGGCTGCCTGACTAGCGAAACACCACATGGGATTTGTTTGATTTTTAGATAGTGGTGAAAATATCTGATCTGTGCTAGAAAGAGTTAAAAAAAAAAAAAAAACTATCTTGCTGTGTAAATGCAGCCTTGATAGCTGTGTGCATCAAGGATAGAAGTGCTGCCGCATGTCTGACATTGACATGAGGTCAGGTCGCTCACTTACGTCATGAAACTAATTGTGTTATCAGGTAACACTGACCTCTTGAAACGTGTCCTGTTTGTAATGTGTTTTAATGATGTAACTTTTTCATGGGGCAGGGTAAAAGAGGCTACTCTACCTTCTCATAATTGCTGCACTTATCCACCACAAAAATGTTCGCTGATGGTTTACTTGGCTGTCATTCAGCAGCGATGCGGCTCACGCAGAGTGGTAGCTGATGTAACCCTCAACCCTGCATGGATCCTGTAGAAGTACTTCCTCTTGGGCGGCAATCATGAGTGAAGTGGCATAGGCCTACAACAAGAACAAGCATGTAAAAAGGGGTAATTTCTCCAATGCCTAAACCAAGTAATATTTATGAAGTTGCCTCACTAACCAGAGTGCAAAAAGTAATGAATGTTAAATTTGACCTATTGACTTCCAATGCGATTCAAAACAGTTTCATTATATTTTTCATTATGTTGTTTATCTGCCTCATTATAATGCCACATTTCATCAAATCTCTGTCTGAATCATAAATTCACATTTGGATAAGACTGATTCACAGAAGTAAAGTCATGGAGCTAGAGAGTGAGACAGAAAGATAAGATGAGCATACTGCAAAATGATTTAAATGACTGCAACTGTAAATTCAAAGACCAAATTCAAAGAACGGTTTTTCAGGTTCCAGGTGTAATTAACTAAAAACAATACACCCACTCTTTGGAAAATGAAATCTTTGATCAACTTCCAATCATCTGGAAAGAAAAATGACAAAAAAAAAAAAAAAAAAGCAGCTTTGCAACAGTGCATGTAACACGTTCAAATGACTGTGCAATAACATTAGCATCTGCACAGTATCCGAATAAATACTTCAAATACTGGGAAAAAAAATGCTACTTTCTAAGCAAAAGGTCTACAAGAAACATTCAGACGTTGTGCAACCACAGTGTCCTTGAAGAACAACCTTGTGAAGCATTCATGAACCCTCACAGTATTTCCATGAACTTCCAACATATATCCAACTGTTTAATTGTTCAAAGAGCGCAGACAAGTCCATCAGGCTTAGGTTAAGATACCGGGAATGGAATTGGCTTTATTTTGATTCCCCACGTCACCGTAATATCTAACCTGGCAGGATGACAGGTTACCAAAACTCTGTCCAGTAAATTAGCTAGAATTTTGTGCACAAGCCCTGGTTTGCTTGTGATTGGTCAGTGTGAACCTAAATGAGCCAAATACAAAAATACAACAAAGTCAAATTTTCCACGGATTGGACCAAAGAAAACGAACTGTAGGTGTGACCGCACCCTTAGAAGAACCCGTCCTTTATAGAGTGTACCGATCGTCTCGTCTATTTTATATATCTTTGACCTCCAGTAGTGAGGTTTTGTGCATCCTGTTCGCCTGCTCTGAACACACATTGCCACTTGAAGCAGTGTGACCTATGTGTCATGTCATGTTGCTACATTTCTCGCCTCGGGCGCTGAGAAACGGAGACCAAGTCATCTGTCTCAAAGACATTGGCGTTTAGAGTATCAGTAAAATCTGTCTCTCTGTGTGTGTGTGTGTGTGTCTCTCTCTCTCTCTCCCTCTCTCTCTCTCTCTCTCTCTCTCTCTCTTTCTTACCGTGTCTCAGTACATCCATTCCCCCAAGGAGTCATGTCAAACAGAGAGGAGCTGATATCAAAGGTTGTGTTAGCCCCCTACGGGTTTAGGATCAGAGGGGTCGAGCCAGGAAAAGGCAAAATAAGAAGAGAAGAGGAGGAGAGGAGGGATGGGAGGAGAGCAGAGGAGGAAAGGGAAGAGCGGAAATTATTTTTGGGGGGACAGATTTGCCATATTGCAGTGGGGCAGGGGTGCAGATGAAAGGAGAGGTGGCGAGGCATGGGAGCTGAGGAAAACGGAGGGAAAAGGAAATGAGAGGAGGAGGGAAAGGGAGAGGAGATGAGGGGAGGGAACAGGAAAAGTGAGGAGAGAGAGGGAGGAAAGGGAGAGAAAAGTTGAGGTGAGTGGAGGAGAGAAGAGGAGATGAGAGGACTGTGGAAGATAGATGCACCGTAAAGCAGTGGCAGGGAAGTAGCACCCAGAGTGGATCCCAGCCAAGGAACAAAAGAGAGTAAAGCTGTCTTCTGCTCTCGCCAAGGTCTTTCATTCGTCCTTCTCTGTCACGGGTCAAGAAATGACAGGAGAGGAGAAGGGGGAGGGGAGCGGAGGAGAGGAAGAGAAAGAGAAGACCTTGAGGAATGAGGAACACGATCAAGGCAACATCATAATAATAAACATGACAATAAACATGACAACACAAAAAAACAATCTCAAAGAAATAGAACAATATTTTTAAAGCCCTTCAGAAAATTGTTTTTATTGTTATTTTTAAATGTAAACATCAGACAAACGACATTCAATTTAATTTGTCATTAACTATACAGTTGCCCCATTGACCTTATTCACACGGCGGCCATTTTGAACACTTCTCTCACAGAGTGAGAAGACCCAGTACAGCCCAGCCATTTTGTACTGTTGTATACCAAGATGCACATCATACAAACATTTATCATTTCACAGATTCCCCACTGAAACACATATTACAACAAACAAATCTCAAAAATCCAGAAGGATATAGGTTCAAATTGTAGGCTAATATATTTGCCCATTATTGCTATAGCTACCAGAGTCCAGCAAGCTATAGCTTAGTAAGCTAGCTAGCTATCCTCCCTGCTAAATTCAAGCAGTCTTTGCGGTTGCTGGGATTGTTCAACCTGGTCTCATGGCAGTTTGTGAAATAGTCACGAAATTTAATCTACATAGACACGATTTTTCCTTTTTTTTTTTGTGACACTCAGCACGACTTTCAAACTAATGTATTTCAATTGGAAGTATCTTTTGTGCCTGCAACACGTTTTTTTTTTCTGTCAGTCGGGACTCAGGAAGTAGTGTGACATTGAAATAAAAAGGTGGCCAGTATGTTACTTTATGCTTGTATGGTGTTATTTTCTTTAAAAATGACCTTTTTCAATATTAAACAGATATAAAGTACATAACAGATTTGCCAGATGAGATGTCAAATCTTTGATGCTCAGTATCTCAGAGCTGCTCTCCACCCAGATAGAACATTATAATTCCAAACTCACAATATGCCAGTCTTTTGGAACAAGTTCCCAAAATGATTATAATGATTATCATTATCTCACAATGTGCTTATACTGCACTTATGATAGAATAGAATAGAATAGAATCGAATAGAATCTCACTGGTCTTGAGAAGCACTTTCTCTCACACCACTATCTCATTCATAATCATTTTAAATGCAAACAGAAATGCACTGACAGGACCCATGCAGCCAAAAACAAACACACAGCTGTGTAACTCTTCCCTTGGCTGAGCAGTGGTAAGAAAAAAATAAATGAAAACATATTTATTATCTAACACTGTCATGACCCCACTTAGCAATTCAACGACCAAATAATTATAGCTTCACAAAACTTTTGAGATACGAATGATTATTAAAGCCAGAACATAGTTGGCAGGCTGGTGGTTGGTGGTTGGTTATATTTTCTTTGGCCCAGCTGAAGTGTTAAAGGTCAAGAGAGACGGAGAGATATTTACAGCACAAGTTTTTTTTTATACATGGGCTGAAGCCTTGGGAGAGCTTACAGGCTCCGATGGGCCTGACTTGACTCATTAGTAAAAAAAACTCTGCTGCATCTCCATCACAGGGTCCAAGGCCAGAGGATCTGAGAACACCACTCCACGAAACAAGCGCTTGAGTTTTGGATTTTGTTTTTATTATGAGCACTATGAAATGTGCTACTGAAGACGTGCTTTAGTGTCTCGCTGGCCGAAGTAATTGGGCAACAGGGTGGCGTAGTGATTAGAGAGCCCATCCTTCAACCAGAGGGCTGGGTTCAAGCCCCCGTGACAGCAAGCCGCCCCGCTTAAAGCTACAATATGCAACTTTTCGCCTCGAGGCAGTGAAATGTATTGTTAGCCCCGCTCCTCTCTCCCTCAGTTGGTCAAGTTCCCGCCCCAACACTTGTCACTCATCTTGATGAGCTGCCTACTCTGAAACGGCATCTAGCCTGAGGCTGAGGGAACCGGCATCCGTGAAGCCACCACAGGCTTGGAAGAAGCAGACGGAGAACACAGCCAATCTGCAATAAAAACAGCAATGCTGAGGTTCACTGTGTTTTTCAACGGGTTTTGGAGTGTTGGATGTATGTTTAGCTTCGCTGTTGTTTTGTTTCTTCCTGCTTTCCGACATTTTTGTTGTTGCTATGACTTCCCTGCGCTGTGGCCACTAGCCTCTTGATGACACAAGCTGACAGAAAATGGTATACACCCAAAACATCGTCATAAAAAAGCAGATTTCATACAAATGGGGGGATTTAGGCATGTGCACACAGGGTCACAGACAGAAATAGACTGATAACCTATATATGCTATTATTTATCGTCATTTTTATGTGAGTTGCATATTGCAGCTGTAAGTGTCCTAGATCAAGAGACTGAATCCCTACCAGTTCCACAAGTGCTGTTCTGTAGCTCAACCTGCACTTTGACCACTTTGAGGCAGGTAAAAAGACTAATTTCTGCTTCACCAAGAAGAGAAAAAGGTGGTAAGGGGCATCTTTGTACCGTGTGGTGCCACTGTGTGTGCCACATTGTGGGCTGGAATCAGGTGATTTACTTTCGACCATGTCTTCTTTGTCTCTCCCTCTCACTCTTCCTGCTTGGCCTGTTTGCGGGACGGTCAAAGCATCAGATACCAAGGCCATACTGGAGTCTTACAGACATAGCCATGGTAGAAGTCCCACTTTTAACTGCACACTTCCTGAATTACTCCTGCACTATGTTCCACTCCATCAGGGGAATTATTGTGAAATCTCTGATTTGTGGAACATGAAGGAACATTTAATGACTCTGTAACCAGTTGCCGGAGGAACACAAGCTTTGTGTTATAATGTCGCTTAAGGAAACAAAAGGCTGCAGTGGTTGCAACAGTAGGAATGCAAAAAAATATATTAATGGATGATTTTGGCTCTGCCCTTTTCATAAACAGAAAAAGATAACCATTTTAAGCATTCCTCTGACATTCTTATCCAGAGAAACGTAGAATGAGTACAATAGCTAAATAAGCTAAAATTCCTATTCTAATATTGCAACCAACCAATAGTACAGAATGCAAGGCTCAAAGCCACAATGCACTGGCAATAGATGCAAAATATTCCTGTGACATAGTATGATCATCTATGACAGAGATTTGCTACATTAGTAAATAATAGCTGGGAGACAAAAGGTGAAAAGGATTTTTTTAACCTCAAGGAAAGGGGAAAGATAGAAAGCAGAATCTGCTACCAAGTCTATTAACAATTAAGAATCCCAATCTTCCTCCATTCTCCTTGAACTGTATTGGACAGCAGATACTGTATCTCAGCGTTCGATTGGTCACTGTCAGGACAGTGTGAGGCCTGACTGTCCAATTGGAATCAAGATGGTGCTCAATATAATGGATTCCTATTGGTTTCTGTCGGCCAGACAAACGACATTGGAGAGGAGAGAGAAACGCCTTATTGATGACTGTCTGAAATTGTGGCTGCTCACAAAGTGTGGTGCCAGCTTGCGTGCACACACACACACACACACACACACACACACGCACAGAACAAAAACATACATGCAAGCAAGAATTGCCAACAGAATATTATATGAGCTATATAAATATCACGTATGAAAATTGTATGCCATCTTGCACAGTGTAGGTGAACACTGAAAAAAATGGTGAACAATTTTGAAAAAATTGTGAAATGGCCCTTTATAAACTTGCTGCATGCTGATTTCAGCAGAAAGAGTATATTGTGTAGAAGACTTTCACACATTTATGAAAACACATGAAGATGTGCCCAAACACAAGTAAACCACAAGTCACACAAACCCACTTACAATATCAAAATCAATCAATTCAAACTTTATTTAGAGCACTTTTTGTACAAATTAATGCAATTCAAAGTTATTTCCAGTGCAGTACATAAGACAGAAAATGGACAGCAATAGAGACCAATGCACAGAATAGTTAGAGGTAAAACAAAATAATACAATAAGACACAATATAAAATAATACAAATAAGAAAAATAAGACGAGCACTGTAAACGCTACACATCTAAAAGCCACAGTAAAAAGGCAGGTTTTGAGCTGGCGTTTAAAAATATAAATATTATAAATACATATTATACACTTTCCTCAGATGATCTGAGGGATTTTGCCAGTTCATAACTTAAAAGCAGATCAGAAATATTTTTGGGAGAGCCAGTCAACAGGGGTTCTGTTCTGTTCTGGTAATGGCTTTAGGCCCAAGACCTAAACAACAACTTTATTCCCTTTTATCCCCTGAAAACATATTATTCCTAGTTTACACCAGAAATAAGCCAAAGACCCATTCTTCTTACAGATGCACCGTAAAATAGATATTATCATTAGGTATGTCCTTGGCAAAATGGAACAGAGTATCTCACGTTACTTATTTGAATCCCATATATTGAGAACACATGTAATCAGAACTGTTCTCCCAAGGTTACCTTTATAAAACTTATTACTTACTACTTTTCCTTTATTATTATACTCGAAAACTTTGTTATATGGTGATATTTTCAATGCAACATGTCTTACATAAGCCGCCTAAGCGAGAGACTAGCTGAAAATTGCAGACAATACAGAACATTTTTGTCAAAACACTTCAATTATATCATAATATAAACACTTAATTTCCAAAAGATGTTATGTGAGGTAAATCTCTGGATATTTCTAACATTGACCAAGGATATACGTTAATTACCATCCACAGTAAATACCATAATTTGTTGATATTGTGCTGTCAGTCATTTTGTAGGTGTTGAGGTGTAGTTTTTGTTTTTTTCAACTGGTGGATTTCTCATTTCGAAACCAAACTATTCACACATATCGTTAGTATATTCTGTAATTCCATAGCGCTTCACGAGCCCCTGCTTCTCCATCAGTGTTTGTCCCTATGGGAAACAGTAATGCATGCTCACGTAAACAAACCGAAGTGCCCTGGGGCATACTGAATAAAACATGTACATGCTGAAATTCTATGAAATTCGCCTTTAAGTATATTTGTAATTCCATGCTAATTTGTTATCCTAAACCTCCTGCCTCCCCTTCCCTTGTTTCTGACTATGAATAACAGTAGTGTTTGTTCATTGATACAAATTCCACTACCCATGGGTACAGTATGTCGAATATAATATGAATCATATGAACACCAAATTTAATAACATGCGCAGACTATGGCATGTTTTCTGAGTTTCGACTGTAGTAATAGAGAAGCCTTTATACAGGTGTAGTGATATTGACAGTTTTAAAAGGGTCCCAGTGGAACTATATGGGTTTTTATTAAGGTGGGACATAAATGAAAAATTTAGTCATCACAACATATTGGTACTGTTGTCATTTAATGAGTAATTTCAATCAAAGTCAAGATCTCAATCCCTGGATGAAGAAACCAGTGCACCGCTGAATGTCATATACATTTTACTAAGCCCATAGTAAATTGTATACTGTATGTGAAATGTGAAATCTGTGAAATGAATGGTTTATAAATCATGCTGCTGATTCAACAGTATAGTTTCCGTCCTTGTTTCCTTGTTTCCTTATGGCCGCCTCTTATCCCATGGCATAGCTTGCATTACTGTGGTTTCCTTTCCTGTTTCTGGGTATAAGAGACTGTAGGGTTTGTTCATTAAAACATCAAACTGAGCATCATGTAAAACACAATTATCAAAATGAACGCCCTATGTGGATGCTTCAATTCAGCAACGGCACTTTAATAAATGATGTCTTGGATTTAACAGTAGAATTTGCAAGTTGTCTTCTTTGTTTCTTCCTATGAGAGACTGTAGTGTCTGGTCATGTGTTGGACATATCCCGGATCATTAGAAGAGTCTCTTTGAAAAGCCTAGTCAGGAGAAATGGTAGCATGGTGTGAAAGTAAAACCCACTGTCACATATTATTAAAGTAATCATCTCAAGTCCTTTACTTAAATCTATCAATCTTGACTCCTTTACTTACAAAACAGTTGTGTTGTAGAGAATCTGATTACTTTCCTCCCACATTCCAAAGAAGTGAATGTCAGGTGGTTTGCAGACTCTAAACTGACCATAGATTTGAATGTGAGCGTCAGTGATTGTCCATCTGTTAGCCCTAATATTGATCAATGAACAGGTAAATGTTTTTTTCCAAACGCATATGTAGCAGCTTGTAATGAAACTCTCCATATGAATCATATACAAATACTGTATATTAAACCACAAAATGGGGCTTCAACAAAGAAGAGTGTCTCATCCCCCCTGATTAAGTCACTGTAGATTCGCCATCTTTCGCCAAATGAAATCCTGGTGTCGGGTTCAGACGCTTCTCTGTCCACAGGGAGTGACAAATCAAAACTTAAGAGTGAGATCCAATCATATGAATATAATACATATGTCTCCTAAACAGCAGAGAGTGAGCGATTCATCCAAAGAAAGCTGGAGTCACCGACATTAGACAATTGGTTTCTCTTATCGGTGCTGTATGTTGCATGTCTTATGTCACGTTGTATGATTACTGGGTATCAAAGTTCAAATCTTTCTCTTATTGATGCTGTATGCAGTTTACTGATGTCATGTTGAATGATTTCTGGGTATCGAAGTTCAAACTTTTCAAACACGGACCTCTCACAGACATTTGGAGCCGCCAATGTGCAAAGTTGCCTAGTGCAGCTTTAAATGCCACATGAGAGTCTCTACTTCCATGGTTTCGGTCTCCTTTATCTTGAGCCATATGATGCTGAATAGCATGTGGGCACTCAGTGAATTTCCCTTTAGAAGTGCAGTACTATATCTCTTATTCTGCTGTAGTTTATTATCCAGCTCACCCCCTCCTCTTCTCCTCATTAAACCCACTCAGAAGGTCAGTCACACCCTGCAGTACAATATGTAGACAGAAAGACGGACACAGACAGACACAGGCCGCGACAGACAGACAGAGCTCTGTCAAAACCAAGAGCTGCAGCTTTGCCATTCCGGCATGAGGAACTATAAATGGGTCTCTTAATTAAGGTCCCTTAGCCCCACGCATGTCGCCGAAGGCTGTTGCTGCTACTCTCACCCAGCTAATATGGTTTTTATAAAGGCTGGAGGGGCGAACTGAGGGGAGAGAGAGGGACGGGAGAATGAGAAAGGCAGACAGGGAGCGAGACAAAGAGGCCGCATATCCTGATGGGCATGCATAAAACATTTGGTATATTTCACAATAAAAGACGGATATAGATAGGTGGATGGAAAGATAGACAGATGAAAATGGATATTCCAGCAGAATTGCAAAACTTGGTATGAGGCACGTGCAAATAGCACATGAAATACAAACATGACAATCAAAACTGTTCACAGATGGACAGACAGAGAGATAGAGGCAGAGAGATAGATGGAGAAAGATATATTAGGTGGAAGTGATATTACCATTTTTGAATTTAAAACCCACCCAGACCATACTGTATGTCTTATAGTCATATGTAGACAAAGAGCTGGGTTCATATGGATTGAGCAATACTTTCCCTAAGGTTTACCCTAAAAGCCGAATACTAACATCTGGTAAAATAAATAATGCTATTAACCAAGGCTGTGGTACTCAAGTCTCTTTTTGTCTCAGTCTCTTGTCTGTTTTGACACAAACTTGTCTCGGTCTTGGCTGCTAAAAATGTTCAAAGATACACTTTTCTTCACCTGGTCCACCTTTGCTCATTTTCTCTCCAGCACTATAAATGATTTAACGGATTATATGTGTATACAGTATGTATACTTTTATACACCGCTCAGTCGAAATCCTCTGCATTGATTAGTTGGATGTTGAAAGATATAATACAGATCTCCTGCAGACAGAGCTACACCTCTCTAAGCATTATTATTATATATTTTTTTTTAAATACATGTACACTGTTGTTGCCTATTTTTGGTCTTGAATAGGACTCGATTTGCTCTGGTCTCGGTCTTGATTCAGGCTCAACCCCCTTTGGATCCGGTGTTGAAACTGACTCCGACTCGACTAAGGTGGTCTTGACTAATTTGGCCGTGCCATTACTACCCTCAGCAACTCTCTCTCTCTCCTCAAGTGAAATTCCTGTCTGCACCAATCCAAATGTAGGCCAACCAGCACACACAGCATGCTAAAAAGCTGTGGGGAGTCGAAATGCACAGACAACATACAGTACACATCCAGTTGGTTGCTGTTAAGCACTCAGCACAAAATTATCACACCGTCAAAGGCTCTGACAGATGAGCCATACACGTCTCGATGCTGATG
This sequence comes from Centroberyx affinis, assembly GCF_046629955.1. Classification (NCBI taxonomy): domain Eukaryota; kingdom Metazoa; phylum Chordata; class Actinopteri; order Beryciformes; family Berycidae; genus Centroberyx; species Centroberyx affinis. The sequence goes on along the minus strand of NW_027284729.1, from coordinate 15,816 downwards.
AGAGAAATGTTTACCGTGAATAGATAACAGATGTGTTGGTGAATTATTTATTTCAATAATGTCTTCCATTTCTGTAATGTCATTGCTGACGGCGGAGAATGAGAGCGACGGAGAGAGCAGGAGAGGGACAGAGAGAGAGGGGGAGAGAGAGAGAGAGAGAGAGAGAGAGATGCGCTGTCAGCTATAGATGTGCCATTGTCACTCCTAATAAACCATGGCAGCCCGGTGACTAATTAGCCATAATTTTGCTCATCGGGGCTTCGAGAAACGTTTGAAAATCTCGCCCGAGTCCCAGTCTTGTTGTGCCAGGAGGAATGTCACAGCCAGGCTGGGGCTAAGCGATGCTGGCATGGCATCAAGAGACGCTGGCATGTGTCGTCGCAAAACTCTCTGGATGGCCCCTAGCCCTGGAAGAACTCGACAAGAGTTGGAGAAAACTTCAGGGGGAAAATGGGTTCGTCTCTGGCTGCAAGTTCCCCCCCCCCCAACCCCCCCACCCCCCACCCCCCGACCTTGATGGAAATGAGAAGTTTGCTGGTGTGAATATTCTCAGAGGATGTCCCGGGGAAAAGGCATATACACAGAACCCGTTTTAGAAGGTGGTCGCTTAGAAATGCAAAGGTTATCACTCTGCAGCACACAAGCTATGTCAGACAAATCATTTGAAATCAAGGGGGGAAAAATGGGTTTTTAAAAATAAGCTTAATCTTGAAGGGATAATGAAGTGTGTCTGTGTTAGAGCTCGAAATCGCAAAATAAACCATTTTCCCCAAATTGCTTACATATGTAGTTTAATGGTTGTCCATAAATATGCCTATTTTGCAATCAAAATCTGTGTGGCAGCAGATTACGAAATACACCTCAAAAATAGGTTGTAAATATGGATTTTGACGCTGCAATTGCTTCGGCTTAAACTGAATATATCTCAAGAGAATTGAAAGCATATTGGTTACAGCAAGAAAATATTTTTTTTTGGGGGGGGGTTATTCTACCAGCAAACAAGGTCAAGATGTCAACATCGATATTTTAGGCATATAAGTGACACTGTTATTTGCAGTGACTTACAGCAAGTGTAAACAGCAGGATAAGCCAACCTTCATTTTTCTCTATATTTGTAGGTTGCCTAGTAATTGAGAGGTGTGAGGTATTACAGTGTAATACAACTGGAGTAGAGGGATCATCTAGTAACATTGCTCCACTTTAAAAAAAAAAACTGAAATGTTTAATTCAGTATTCAAAACAATTGAACAGTTTCATTCTAAAATAAGAAATCTACCTTTTGAAAAAGTGTAACCTGCTCCTACAAAACGGCAGACAGCACAAACTCAAAACGAATTATTGTTGCGAAAATGCTAAAAGTTTGACAGACTGGATCAAATTCAGGAGATGTTTCGTTTTGTTTCGGTTTGGAATAGAACGCCTCAGTTGCTGTCTGTTTTTAATAACTCATTATTTCAAGAATACAGGTGAGAGCATCCTCAGAATTTTTGGCAAAGATCTGAGAATAACACTATTGACTTCAATTATGTTTCATGCCAACAGTTATGTTCCACGCCAGCAATTACTTTCTAAGAGTTGACACCGCATTCTTTTAAGAGGGTACTCAGGCATTTCAAACTCCATTTTAAGATTCCTACTCACGTCATGCTGCTGCATTTTCACATGCTACAGGTACTGGGGGAACAGAATCCTATTTTGATATACACTACTGCATTATACCACGATCGAATGATCTCCATCCCATTACTTAACCTATCCCTTGTGGCCTATTGAAACATTTTACGATTCATTCATTTTCCATACCCGCTTATTCCTATTCAGGGTCAGGGGGGGGCTGGAGCCTGTCCCAGCAGCGAAACACCCTGGGCAGGGAACAAGCAGACAGAGAAACACACAACAGAAACACACAGAAACACACATTCACACCTAAGAGCAATTTAGAGTCTCCAGTCCGCCTAACCTGCATGTTTTGGACTCTGGGGTGAAACAGGATCACCTGGAGGAAACCTGGGCGAATGCGGGGAGAACATGCAAATGCCACACAGAAAGGCCCGGAGCGGGGAATCAAACCCAGGACCTTCTTGCTATAAGGCAACAGTGCTACTCACTGATCCACACTTTACACACATTGCTCTTATAATAGGAATTGGAACCTTTTGATATACAGTATTATGCCAAAATGGAGTGATCTTAATTCCCTTTATTAATCTACCTCTTGTGTTCTGTATTTAAGTTAAACACTGCCTTGAGCAAGACATTGTGTAATTAGACTCACAGGTAAGGAGATTTAGCAAGCCGTAGCCTCATTAAAACCAGGAGTTACCCCAATTAAGAGGAACAATGTGCCAGTCTTGGTACCGCATGTCCCCCAAAGACACCAGAATGATTATCCTAATGTATGGCTTCATTTAGTCTTTCATTAAGTTTAATTTAGTCAACAATTTTGAGAAAATGCTTCAGCAATGCCCTGCGTCACACTCGTATAGCTAGACATATTCATAGCGGCGAAAATGGTATGTCCAAGTCACGCTGCTGCCACGTAATCCAATCTGTGCTGCGGAAATTTAATCTTCACATAATTCTTGTCCACAACACATATTCTGCATTTCAGAGTTTGTTCACATTTCACAAAATTTGATGGGATCACTTTGAATTCTTCCCAGCCCAGCATTTAAACTGACGACCTTCTGGTCACAAGCTATCGTCATTTCATTTAGTCTCCCGTTTTGTGTGTCCTTGCTTGTATGCACAGATGTATGGATGTATTAAGTTCTGGATGACATTAAGGTTCATATTTCATATAGCGGACCGCCGAGTGACCGACTCCCTGAAAATATTGTTGAAAAAAAATTGTTGAAATGCGCATTGGATTGGACTAAGTCTACTTTATGTGTAGATTCATAGCACTTTTATGTCACACTTTTATGTCATAGCAGCTGTTTTAGGACACAGGACATTGCCCAAGTGCCTGAAAATGTTGCCCTACGTCTCATTGGCTGTCAATAGGGAGGAAGTATGGAACCTAAATGGAAAGCCACGGGTCAAATGTTTCAGTTCCTGACCGACAATGTTCCCCATAGGCTGCATTCGCGGTGTGGCTTGCCTAGTCTTGTTTCCAATGTAGTCTTTCACCATTAACAGTGTCAGTTTGTTGGTTTTTGATTTGTTAGCTCACTAACTAGCCAGCAGGTTAACTTGGCACACTAAGCAACAATAATATTAACATGCCACTACTAGCCACTACTAATGCTAGCTTCTACTAGAGTCGATAGCAAGTGTTGTAGCAGTTATAAGAACAGGAGAGTGATAGTTGGCTAACCAGATACACAAAATGAATCAAGTTTATCAGTGGCAAAATGGTCAGAAACTAACCATGTCTGTTGAATTCTGTTGAGACAGACAACTTGTACGTTTAGAAACACAAACTGTTCAAAACTAAGAGCTGAGGACCTCCAATATGGCTGCCGGGGGGTGCATTACATCACCTGAAAGCCCTCTGTTAAGAATTTTTTTTTACCAGGTACAAGGTAAGTGAGGTGTTACTTTTGTACCATGTACAACGCTAGATGTTCCTTAATACCAAAAGCAACTGCAGCACTACATGCTTTGCATAAAGAAAGGATCCAGTGATCTATATGGAAATATCAATCATGTCACAGTTGAACTGATTACCACCTTTGATATGCATCACATAAAATGTGCACGTCTGTTTCCAAGGTCTACTGTGTTTGTTTAACATCAGGCAGGCAGGGAGGGAGGGAGGGAGGGAGGGAGGCTGTTTTTGTGTGATGGTGGAGAGGTTTGTTGCTGTGAATTTAATGTTTATTTTTCTTACCCTGGTTTATGCACCACCCACAGAGATCATAACAATTATTTACATACTGTTTGTATATCTCTACTGGCGTCTCCCTGCCTGATTAGACAAGCGCTGAATGCTGAAACGTCTCTGACATTGAGAACAGTCCTTATTGAGGGACAGGGTTTCATTAAATGACGTACGATGAATGTCTGTTTTTTTTAAAGTGTCCTTTGGACATGCAAACACCTCATATCAAGTTTTATCATTTTGTTGGAATGTCCCTCTTTCATTTATCTACTCGTCTGTCTGAATACCAATATATCTACCTATTTAAAATTTCTACTATATAGGGCCACGTATCTATTTGCAGGTTTCAAAGGGTTTCATTTTTGGAAACATAGTTTAGTGTTTTACATAATTTTCCAGTGATTCTAGACATTTACAGAGTATGAATGTTCATCACTGGGGATATTCATAGTATTGACATTGACAGTAGCAACAGTGTCAACCAGTAAGGCATCAAACACAGGAGCTGAGAGTTTGCTGTTGATTCACTTTCCTCACTGATTACAGAGTTGGAGGCTTTACACATTTCCATCTGCGAGACAGTATGAAGGGTTCAGCACAGTGAATATTTCAAAAGCCCAGATGATCCTATCCTCCAAAACAAACTATTTTGTCAACAACAGTCATATGATGACTTCTTTTGTAAGAGTAGGTGTCATTTTTTTTTTTTTTCAAATGGTGAGCATCTCATTTTTGAATGATACTGCTCATAAAATATTTTCACAGCCATCCGCTATTCATAGCCACAGCTACAGTAAATCCATTCATTGGTTTTCTAGCTGTGTCCAAAACCAAAATCCTTGGTTCTTGAAAGGAAATCGCTGTCATAACTCCTCGATGGATGGGTGTGATGGTTTTAAGGTTTTGACACTGTTTTGAAAATGTGGCAAACTGCTAAAATGTACAAGGCCTGACAATCTTATTATACTGTTGTCCACTGCTGCTGCTGCCTGAAGGATAGATTCTGATGAAATATATAAAGAAAATCTGTCATCAGCACTGAAATATGATGCCAGTTAGATTCCTTCAGATTTGGGAACCAATCCTAAAGGCTTTTCTCCCTCTTCTTTGCTTCCTCTTCCTCTTCTTATTATTATACGCATTTATTTTCCCAGGGAAGATGTGCTGAGCACGTATCCTCTTTTCAGCAACACCCTGCTCCATGCTCACTCAGATACAAACAGAAACACCTTGGAGCCACCCAGGTGGCCACTGAGCAGCTTCACTGGAACATAGCCAACACAGACTAGCCTACGTTTTACTCCATACACTCCATGTAACACTGCACTTTGCAGCATTATTGCTCTGTGTCCAAGAGGATTTTTTGAAATGCCAAACTTTTGATCTCTACTCCACCAAGGAATGTTTAAAGCTGCTCTCGCCCATTTTCTTAGCCTAAATCCCAAAGTGGGGCAGCGACAGAGAAAAGCCTCCAATTGCCATGAATCGAGACACGACCTATTCATCCTATTCATCCTATTCACCTATTCACCTATTCACCTATTCACCTATTCACCTATTCAACCTATTCATCCTATTTGCTCAAATTAAATTCTGGTGTTGAGTTTGGAAAAAAAGTGAGAGACTCGTTTTTTATATATTGGCAGAATCTGCTTTGTCAAAGTCCTGTCTCCCACTTTTTTCACCTATCTACAATTCCTGGTAAATGCAATATATTAATTGTTCCATTGGCATAAGTTTCCTCTGACCGGATTTCAGTGTTACACATGTTCAAACTGGAGGGTTTAATAAACATAAAGAAAGTGATCCACTTGACCACAAGTGTGCAACAGGACTAGTGTTTTTTTTAATATAGTGCCAGAATCTGCTTTGTTCGTGTTTGTTTATGTCCTAGAAGTGTGATTTTCAGACCTGTTTCACCATATAATGTCAGTGAATGGAGAGAGAAAAAAAAATGCAATTCTCCAGTCTCCTCTACCGAAGCAACAGATAACAGAGAATCACGGATTTTGGGGTTTTATCATGTCCAGCAAGCTGCACAACCCAAGGTACTACCAAAGTTCAACATCACTTCAAGCAAGGCAGTGAACCTCCAACTGCTCCAATGGAGTTGGAATACAAATCGGCTGTAGTACTAATCAACTCCCAGGGGTGTGTGTGTGTGTGTGTGTGTGTGTGTGTGTGTGTGTGTGTGTGTGTGTGTGTGTGTGTGTGTGTGTGTGTGTGAATGTGTGTAAACCATTCTCCCCTGCAACTACTCCCCCAGGCAATTGCTATAAATAAGAGTGTGTTCGTAGCCTGATTAAATAAGGCAAAAACAGAAGATAGACTGTGGGGTATTTCTGTTATGGCGACCATTGTACATTGAAGTAGTTTGGCTCACTAATGAAAGTGTTTTGATTTCTTTGTTGTCGTGGGCCTTTTTTTAATCCATAGAATTACCCGCTATCTCTCCTCTCACTTTCTCACCTACACTTTCTGTAGTCTTTTTAACTTTTTTTGGCTCTTTCTCTTACTTTTTATCTTTCTGGGACTCCTGCCCGTTCCCCCTCGCTTCTCTCCTCTTCTCCTCTCTTCTCATCCACCAAACTGTTCATCCCCAGTCTGCCGACAAAAAAAAAAAAAAAAAAAAAAAAAAAAAAATCTTTAATTAAGTTTACTGCTCTGGAGACTTATCCTCTCTCCTTTCTCTCTCTCTCTCTCTCCTCACTCCTCTGTCTCCCCTGCTGACACTCTCTCAATAACGTTTTTTTCCCTCCCTCTCTCACATTCTCACTCCCATCCCGACTCTCTCTCTCTTTCTCTCTCTCCATCATCCACCCTCTCCGGCTCTCCCTCTCTTCTTCTCAGCGTCTCTCCGTCTCTCTCTCGATCCCACTCGCATTCCCACCAGGCAACTTCATGCATTCTTCTTTTTCTCGTCTCTCCCACTTTTCTCCTCATCTGCTCTCCAGCACTTGTGTTCCCAGAGTCCTGATTGGCACGCAGCAGATGTTAAACAGCTGTTGCAGAGCAGATAGATCGCTCATTTTTTGCCTGTTCCCCCCCCCCCCCCCCCCCCGACCCCCCCCCCCGACCACACCCCTGTTGGCTTGCCTGCCTCTCACTTCTGTCACTGTCTGTCTGTTTTTCTGTCTAGCTTTCTCTCTTTTCTCTCTGTCTTGCTCTCTTTGTCCTGCTCTGTCTTTTTTTTTCTGTCTCTGTTTCTCTCCCAGAACCCCCCCCCCCGACCGCTGTGTTTTGATTTATGCTTCCCATGGTGAATCGCTCAAGTTCCTACTCACACATAGTCTGGCTCGTGGAAAGAAAGACAGACAGACAGATAGGTTTTCTTTCGGGATCCAAACTTAAAAATAGACAGACCCCCCCGCCACCTGCCTCTCATAAACTTTGTCTCTTAAAGCTGCACTAGGCAGGATTTCTGTATCAAAACACACCTGTCTTATCAGCCTGAATCATAAATTCGGGCTGCGACCGTGAAGAGCGACCCATCCCTCCTTGCTTGAGACACCGTGGATTCTCCATATTATACCCAAATGAAATTCTGGTGTTGAATATGGTCATTGGGGGCGTGGGGGAGGATCTTCTCAGCGCACGGTAGGGGATGAATCAAAACATAAAGAGTGAAATACAAACTGTCTCTTTGACTCACCAATGATGGCTGAAACTGCTGCGGAAAGATTTTTATTGACATTATGTTACATAATTTCTGGGTAATGAAACCCTAGAAACGTTGAAAATTTTGCTGCCAAAGTGTGAAGTTGCCTGGTGCAGCTTTAAGGCCGGCGCGCCACACCAAAAAAAAACAATAAGCTGGTACAGGCTTTTGAGTCTGCTCCATATTTTTAAGTTCAAGTTCAAGTTTGAACTTGAACTTGAACTTGAACTTAGAGCCCTTTATCACAAGCATGTCTCAGAGGACTTTACAGAGAATGAGAATGAGATCTAACTTATCAAAAATCAGTAGTGAACAAAATTATATCGGACAAGCTTAGCGAAAAGCACAAGACTGTTTACTGTTGCACAATCGAAATTCAGTGTTTGCATTTACATTTCAGGTATTCAGCCTCTCATTTAGCGCTTATGCCAAACAACGTACAATGATCAAGACGTCGCTGCACTTAATTTGCTTGCTGAACATGACCTATTCATTAACTATGCTGACCACATATCGTGCAGCAAGAAGTGGCTGTTAAAAGACGGGATCTAATGCAATGGCTTCTTTCCTCCATGAGTATATACAAAACAGAGATATGTGAAAAAGAGACACTCAAAAGTTCAGTTTAATTTATGGAAATGAAAAACTGAACGTCCAAGTTCACCTTTCACCCCACTCTGCAACAATACCAAGAAATAGGTTTATTTGACACAGCAATGTAGCCTTGTATATTTGGGTTCACATGTTAGATCCATATCAGTCTATTATTTTGTAATTAGTTCTGCGCGTGCTAAAGGTGCTTATGGAGAACACAGCTTGCACAACAGGGTGAATGTTGGAGTTCTCAGTGGAATATTTAATTTAAAAATGAAATCACAACTTTTGAGTTTCTATTTTTCCACATCCATGTGTTTTGCATGAGGTCAAGGAGGAACACTCCAAGGTCTTTAATGGAGCCTGTGACCTTTCACAGTTACAGAATGGTCAATGAGGCTCTAACCAGTAGGCGGAAAAAATTACAACGCCTCCCCCCAGTAACACTAATCCAGTCTGAATAGTGGTTAAGTGTAAGTCAAAGTGTTGGTACAGTGTCAGTGTGATGCAGGTCTGATCGGTGCCAAGAGAGTGGCGAGGCGGAGGCTCTGGGATGCCAGAATTTACTGCTGAGCCTTCTGGAGCTGCTGTGGGCTTAATTTAACGAAACATCTGTGATGGGAGGTGCCCATTTGATAACCCATATACTCATCTCGTTACACACACACATTTCCTCATTTCCTCTAACAAGCCAGCCAGTTTCTATGTAAGCGCTCACCCTAGTCTAATAGCGGAAAGGATGGTTACATCAGATCCTGTGTGTTACTGTAATAAGATCCAGCTCTGCTTTTGGGGGCAAATAAGTCAAACCGATGTAAATACTTCTTCAATCTGTGTTCAACAAGCAACGAAACAGAATACTGATTCCAAGTGTATTGATTCCCAAAACTCCTGCTTGGAAAGAAACTCTTGTTGCAGTGTACACTAGTGGGAAATGAATGATTTATTGTGCATTAATTAAAGTGTATTCGCTCCATCCAGTATAATGCCTGCATCTTGTAACTAAACACAGGATGTAGTTGGATCTAGTGATTGTTATTTTTTTCTCAGGGAACAAACTAAACACTATGCTAATTGCACATTAAATGCTGTCTTGCAATTATGGTTTGCCATCTTTACTATTCCCTTGCCCAATCGATTACTTCTGCCAAGGAAGGAGGAAGGATTGTAAGGGTGGCTGTGTGTGTGTGTGTGTGTGTGTGTGTTGAGAGAACATGTGTGCACAAGTGAGAGTTCAAGTGTGTGTTTGTCTGCCTGTGTATTTGCACGTACACCTGTGGGTTTCTAAATTCCAAGGTGCCTGCGCATGTGTGTGTGTGTGTGTGTGTGTGTGTTGCGGGCTGCCGATGTGGTATTTAATGGTGAACCAGCAGTGGTAGCTGATTTTATAAGGCTGACTGCAGCTGGATGTTTTTCCCAGGCTCGGTTTATATTTAACCGAGCTCTTCAACTCTAAGAGACTCTAAAGCTCGGCTCCCATATGTTGGCCTACATGACTAACTCTCTACTTGACTGGTCAAGAGTAAAAAGGCAATTCGGAAAATCAGTTCCAACCTGTTTCTCGTTACTGCACTTGAGTCAAATGGTCCAGTGAAAAGTAAAACCACTGAGCATGAAATCTTACAGAATTGCTTTGCATTTCTCTGGTAGTCTTTGTATAATTCCCCCATCATGCATCTGTCCTGCATCTATCTTCCTGTAGTCTTCTTTGTATTGCAATCGTCCGTAGCAGCTGGTTCTTTTTAAATGCTGTAAACTCCTGAATAGGCATATATGACTGCATAAAACTTGCTAGTCGACCTTCTGACTGCTGAAAAACAATAAAAAAAGTACTGCTACTAATGATAATAAAGGCAGAAATAATACCACCATTAATACTACTACTACTAACATTTTTATTGCACTTTCAAAACAAAGTTGCAAAGTGCTTCAGAGACAATAAAACAATAATAGATAAAATGGTTAATGTATAAAACAGGCAAACACAATCTAGACTTCAAGGAATGGGAAACTGCACACAGACTAAAACATGGGAGTTGTTTGAAAGCTACAGATATACTTTTAAAATCTATTGTCAAGAATCAGTCACTTTTCCATACAACTCATTCTTAGTCCTGGACTTTCCACCCGAGAGGAAGTGTTGTCCAGGATTCACTGAGCCTCTTTTCACATAGCAAGTTAGCCGAGACTGTAAGTGCTAGAAGTCTACAGTCGGGTCAAAAGCCACTTCACCACTTCACCTCACTCAGGGGTCAGCCTGTTTTCAAATGCACCGTTGTGAGATAGTATGTAACAACCCACTAAACCCGGGGTTAGAAATGGTCTAAAGTGCTTTTAGCAAAGGGCTAAATGCAATATGAACAGCCCCCTAATTCTGCTGTCACCCTGCGCTCAAAATTTTCTTCGAGGGCCAATTTCAGACATCGCATGCTATTCCTGTGGTTTAGTCTAGAGCAGCTAAAGCCAGAAACCAGAAAAGTTAGTGTTTTTACACCAAAAACAACCAGAAGTCCATTGATCTTCTATGAACAGAGAATTGTCCAATTTGTCTACGGAGCAGCTCTAGATTTTATTTCTTGATGATATCAAAAGTTTGAATTCTCTGGTTTTAGTTATGTGGCTTGTTGAGACAGTTGTTTGTGTTTGTAAATACTGGATGGACTGTCCTAGACCAGTGGTTCTCAACCTGGGGGTCGGGACCCACCAGGAGGTCACAACATAATTTTGGGGGGTCGTGAAATGAAATTTATGGGATAGAGAAAATCACTCTTTGGTTGAACTTACCACTCTGCATTTGCAGCCTGTGACAGGGGTCAGGTTGGCACCACTTTGTTTTAAGGGGTCACAGGTCAAAAAGGTTGAAACCGCTGTCCCCGACCATAAGGAGAACCTATATGAGTCCTTAAATTGAGTGGTAGAAAAGGCAAAGTCTGCTCATAGATTTGACAAATAATTTTTTGCTGTTATTTTTGTTGCTAACTTTTTGTTGCTAATAAAAAACAACATGCAGTTTTTCTCAAACAGTGTTTAGTGCTAAGTCTGACAATGAATGACAAGGGAGTTGAAGTGTGGAGGGATTTTACCATAATCAAAAGATTTGTGCTGCGGCCTTAGGGAGGCTTCACTCCGGCAAATTGCCTGAGAAGTCCTCAGAATCAGGTTCTGAAAATACTTTTTATAGCCCCTCTACATCTGTTTCCTTTACAATATCCTTTCCATCCTTTTTTCCTTCAATCCATCCTGCCTACTTCCCCTCCTTCCTATGTTCCTTGTCTGTGTCCATCCTTCCTTCCTTCCTTCCTTTTTGTCCTTCTGACTTATGACATGCAAATCTCAAACCCCTGTTCTTAAAGATCATCTTATAGATCACCCTTTCTTATCACTTCCTATTTCCTCCTGCCTTTCTTACCTCCTCTCCCTTCCATCCTTTTTTCCTTCAATCCATCCTGCCTACTTTCCCTCCTTCCTATGTTCCTTGTCTGTGTCCATCCTTCTCTCCTTCCTTCCTTCCTTCCTTCCCTTCCTTCCTTTTTGTCCTTCTGACTTATGACATGGAAATCTCAAACCCCTGTTCTTAAAGATCATCTTATAGATCACCCTTTCTTACCACTTCCTATTTCCTCCTGCCTTTCTTACCTCCTCTCCCTTCCATCCTTTTTTCCTTCAATCCATCCTGCCTACTTTCCCTCCTTCCTATGCTCCTTGTCTGTGTCCATCCTTCTCTCCTTCCTTCCTTCCTTCCCTGCCTTCCTTTTTGTCCTTCTGACTTATGACATGGAAATCTCAAACCCCTGTTCTTAAAGATCATCTTATAGATCACCCTTTCTTACCACTTCCTATTTCCTCCTGCCTTTCTTACCTCCTCTCCCTTCCATCCTTTTTTCCTTCAATCCATCCTGCCTACTTTCCCTCCTTCCTATGCTCCTTGTCTGTGTCCATCCTTCTCTCCTTCCTTCCTTCCTTCCTTCCCTTCCTTCCTTTTTGTCCTTCTGACTTATGACATGCAAATCTCAAACCCCTGTTCTTAAAGATCATCTTATAGATCACCCTTTCTTATCACTTCCTATTTCCTCCTGCCTTTCTTACCTCCTCTCCCTTCCATCCTTTTTTCCTTCAATCCATCCTGCCTACTTTCCCTCCTTCCTATGCTCCTTGTCTGTGTCCATCCTTCTCTCCTTCCTTCCTTCCTTCCCTGCCTTCCTTTTTGTCCTTCTGACTCATGACATGCAAATCTCAAACCCCTGTTCTTAAAGATCATCTTATAGATCACCCTTTCTTATCACTTCCTATTTCCTCCTGCCTTTCTTACCTCCTCTCCCTTCCATCCTTTTTTCCTTCATTCCATCCTGCCTACTTTCCCTCCTTCCTATGCTCCTTGTCTGTGTCCATCCTTCTCTCCTTCCTTCCTTCCTTCCTTCCCTTCCTTCCTTTTTGTCCTTCTGACTTATGACATGCAAATCTCAAACCCCTGTTCTTAAAGATCATCTTATAGATCACCCTTTCTTATCACTTCCTATTTCCTCCTGCCTTTCTTACCTCCTCTCCTTCCCTTCCTTCCCTTCCTTCCTTCCTTCCGTTTTAAATCAGTCTCTCTTCTTTCCGCCCCATCGCTCCCTTTCACACCATCTGTGTTTGTTGACAAACCGTCTCCTAGACACCGACACCCGTTGATTCGAATTGAGGGGGGGGGGGGGGGGGGGACCGAGCGGAAAATCTTTTACAGCCTCGGCGATTCTCTTTGATAGGCGGCGGCACATCCAAGGGCCAAGGGAGACAGAGACGGAGAGAGGGATATTTCACAGAGGTAAGAAGACCGCTGTGTCAACACCATGCTGTGCTCTCTTATATCTGCTCCGGTGCTCGCAAGGAACAAGCGCACTTTCGCTGAAGTCATGTCAGGATTGTGCATCACCCCCCACTAGCCCTCACTTGCCATTCAAATATCATTCTAGAAACTTTGCATTGTGCATCACACCTCAGCATGCCTAAAGAAACAGCGCAGAAACAAGTTGAACTTTCCCTTCCCCTACTCAGATGCACTGGTGCTGAACATAACAATAGAAACCAGTTCAACCAACGGGTGAGATGCTGATACTTTCCCTCAACCTGCCTCGTCTACTTTTATACTTAAGTTTGTGATTCCCTGCGTTCCTCAGGATGACTTTTGACAATTCCCAAAGAACGGGCGTGAACTTGCTGCGTCCAGCTGTTGTTTTTACAAGTTGGTGGAGAGGACGATAACGATAAAGCAAGACAGCAAGAGTTTTTCCAGTCGAGAAAAAGTGAGAGTCGTGCCCCCTTACTCCAAACGCATGTCTTGTGGCTGCATTGCTTTCTGGTCTATTGCGGCTGCTGTCGGTGGAGAAATTGGTCTCTCTCCTCTTCTGCGATGGATTTCTCCTGTATGATTGTTGAATGTCTCCTGGTGCAAAATGGCGGCTCTAAATAGAAGCCCCACTTTTCCAGTATCATACTGCATTGTAGCTGGAAATATCTTGACATGATGTTATGTCATCTGTCTGGCCACAGAAATAAGAAAAATACACCACCAAACCAAAATGGGCACAGAAATGTACATCTCCAATAAAATAATAACGTTTTTTTTTAAGTGTTTTAAGTGTTTTAGGGTGGAATTTCCTTAATTCCAAGTGTTGCTTTTTTTCATGAGGAGATTCAATGTTGTCATCAGACAGTCGTGTTATATTAATCAGTGCCAAGGATTGAATTGCCATAGCTCTGCACACTACAGGTGGGCAATAAGCTGCTTTGCAGATCGTTTGAAGGTGGTAATTTTCCGACTATCAGAGATACAGAATCTCAGGATGTACACCGGTGTTTCATCTAAAACTTGTTCAGCAGCAGCGGGCCGCCAACGCATAAAATAAACTGTAACCGCTGCTTGAGAAAATGTTAAACTAAAAGAAACATATCATTTAGCCAGCCTCAAAACACAAAGAGGTATACGGCCAGTATTTAGGATTTGCCATTCTGTCATAAGACAGTATCGAAGTACGAATGATTGTAGATAAAACCTCTAGAACCAAAATTATGACCATAACAGGGACAAATATGGAACCAAAAACAGACAGAGAGAGACGGAGAGGAAGTTTTTGACTTGATTTATTTGAATGAGTTTTCAAGAGAGAGAGAGAGAGAAGACACTGCCTACAGCAACATTTTGACCACAATTTGTCTCTGTGAACCAGGTGTGTAAAGATGGCGGCTTCTCGGTTTGAGATGATTCCCTGTCCTACGACACAAAGTACCCAGACCGTTTAGGAAAGGTTAAGTGAGCACTGCACTGTGGGACGGGCCTGGGGAACTGAATGATGTCAATCGAAAGTTTTTCATCTTTATGCATTTTGTCCACTAGACCATCTCAAATAGATTTAAAATATTGTATATACTCAACATCACGGTTTAGTTTTTTTTTTCTTTTCTAAACATTCTAATCTTGCAAGTTGGAGTGGGATGGAAACTTTGGTGCTTTAAGGGTTTAGAAACTAAATTAAAAAGCACAATTTAAAACCTCTTATCAGGTCTAAACAGATTTTCAATATTTCACCAACTCATGCCTTTCATTTACCAGTTGGTACATGGGTGTGTGAGATTCAGACTCCCCTTCCACCCTCCCACATAGCCTGTATCTGAATCGCATGGGGATTGGTTGACATTCCCCTGTGGCTTTAAATAAACTAATGGTTTAAGAATCATCTGCCTGTTTCCAGCAACTCACGGCCACCAACTGTGTTAGCCAGACAGATGATGTCTATTTTTTTCCACTAGTTCCATTATAATTTTTAGCTATTTTGGAAATGTTGCAGATGTGCATGTCCTATCAATGAAAATGTCAAGTAAGAAGACATGGATGTGACAATAAAGTTTGTAAGGGAGATTTTAGGGATTACTTCCTGGCAGAGACTTCCATTTCTTCCTGTGCGCGTAAGGTGATTGACAGTAAGCAGAGCGTAAAATAATGATATGAAAACATTAAAAACAAACGCGAAAACAGAAACTTTAATCAAAACAAATGAATGGCAGCAAATGTCTTCTTCTGCAGGCAGGAAATCGAGCCCTGATATCTCCAACTATGCTGACTGTGTGCAGAACCAGCGGGAAGAATATAAAAGAGAGGGGCAACAAAAAACGCTGGTTAAATCTAGTTCACAAAATTACATCTAACAATTACTAACCTAGTAAAGTAAAAATAATAAAGGTAATCTTCTCCAACAAGGCAATAGGACACACTTCGCAAAGGGTCTATGTGTAATTTCTGGTCCAATGCTGGCCTCTATCATTCAGCGTTGTCATGCCAACAACACTCTGCCCTCCATAGAGCAAGACCATCATCAGCATGGTGGGCAGGTTGGTCTGTTTCACAATCAACAACAATCAACTTTCTATCATGTTTTACCAAGTTAGTGCATTTTTCTTTTTCTTGTTCGATGGATGCTTGCTGTGATCAGGATCCTGACATCACTACGATTCCTCTTGTCTGTGGATTTTTGGAACATATCGAAGGTAAGGAGCAAGGTTATTATCGTTAACAAAAACTAACTAAATAACGAAAACTAGGTGTGAAAAAACATTTTCGTTAACTGAAATAAAAATAAAAACGAGGCTTTACAAAAAAACGATAACTAACTAAAACTGTATTGTGTGTTTACAAAACTAACTAAAACAAACTAAAATTATAGAGAAAATGTCTTTAGTTTTTGTCTTTGTCAATCTATTGCAT
>NW_027284728.1:12500-21897 GCF_046629955.1 Centroberyx affinis | reverse complement strand
CTTTGTACACAGTGAAGAGAGAGAAGAAAGTGTATGTGTGTGTGTGTGTGTGTGTGTGTGTGTGGGGGGGGGGTTCATATTTAGTCATGCAACACCCCTGGTTTTGATTTGGTACCTGGAAACTGCTGACTGGACTGGAGAGAGAGAGAGAGAGAGAGAGAGAGAGAGAGAGAGAGAGAGGGAGGCGGGAAAAACGAGAGAGGGAGGAGGGAGAGAGGGTTTCCATTAACGGTTGGAAATACCAAGAATGGGAGGAGAAGGAGGGGAGCTGGGGGGGGGGGGGGGGGGGGTGCACTGAAACATTCCTGCGCTGATGCAACAGGCTGCAGGTCGCTGCAACGCATGTGAGCATGTGCGGAGGTCCAGCTCACCTGCGGCATGATGGGAAATAAAGATCCAAACAGAAACTCATCAACACAGTTTGGACTGGTAAATGTTGTTCAGCCGCAGAACTACTTTTATTTCACTTTAGCAGCTTTTCAGGCTGACACGAATCTTTGGGACATAACTCATATCACACACCACAGTGAGTTTATGAAGATGAAGGTCTTTTAAGGGGAAGAAGTCTGAATTAATGCATTTTCTGAAAACAGAATTGATTTCCTCTTCATATTTTCCACTGCATCGCTTCGGCTCGTTTTTTCTAATCAGCAGGAGTTTCTTGTGATCTCTCGCTGGCTTTCCTTCATCGCCGATCATCGCCGCTCGGGACAGTCAGAGGGACGACGAGTTCCTCTGGGGGTCGCTCAGGGTAACGGGGTCAGAGGTCAGAGGTCAGAGCAAATCTGATTTCCCTGTTCAGAGCTGAGTGGGTGGCAGCAGGTCGACGGGTCGCTCAGAGCTGCAACACCTGATGAGCTCGGCGAGGGATTTTATTCTATATCCAGACGCAAATGATCTCACTGCACCGGCAGATCGTTTTGCCAATTTGGATCAATTTCACCTGATTCATATCGATATGACTTCTGTCAAGAAATCAGCGCAAAACAAAGAATTAAATCTTGAGACAAGAGAGAGACAGTTTCCCAAGTTTCAAACAAACGTCTTGAAACAAGTTACATTCTTGTGTAAAAAGCTCTGCCTGCAGTGAGGGGATTGGATTAAAATGATCCTCAAATACGTTTTGATAAGACTGGAAACAAAATACTGCTGCAGTGAGGCACTCTCTCACCGCTTCACATGCTGAGTGGTGAGATGAAAGGAAAGAGGAGGAGGAGAGGAGGAGGAGAGGAGGAGGAGGGAGATGAAGAGAGCGGCTGAGGACAGAATGAGACAGAGGAAGATCTGTCCTGAAGAGAACCAGTGACACACTTCATCTTGTTAAGGCTGCTGCTGAGGAGAGGAGGAGATAATGAGATGAGATGTCCCGACTCAACCTCCTCCTCTCCTCCTCCTCCTCCTCTTCCTCCTCCTCCTCCTCCTCTTCCTCTGAGGCTGTAGTGTGTTTTAAGGATAGAAACCTCAGACTGAGACGATAACCCCAAATGAACTCTGGCTTCAGTCTGTGATCCTGCAGCTACGTTTCTCTGCTCTGAACCAGAGGAAACGTTTCCTTTGTTGTATTTTGTTCAGCTTCACACTGTCCAATTACAAACCAACCAGAGCTTGGAAACAAAAGTCACATGACTCACAAGTAGCTCATGGACAGACTTTTATCCTGTCATCCCATCAGGTTTATTTTTATTTATAAGACTCAGTTTCAGATTTGATCTGGACACAGCTCACATTACCAGATATTCTCTGACTCAGATCCAGATTTCTCCTCCGATGGTCAGGAGGAGTGACTCAGGGATGAATCTGTGAAAAACGAGCTGCTGCTGGAACAGTTTGGGCGGGAAAAGGGGGAGAGAAAATAATTCAACAACTTTTTCAACATTACTGTGATTGGTGTCACACACCCGTCACACAGCGCTGGACATCACTCGCGTAGCTTTGACACTCATAGTCTGAACTTCCTGTCAGGGTCTGCTGCCTACAGACCACGCCCACTTCAGCACCTGACCAATCAGGAGGGGCAAAAGGTGATGTCATCCACTAAAAACGTCCAGCTAAGACCATTAAGCTGCTGTCACATTCCCCTGTGGTTGAGTCACCACATACCAACACTGAAATCTCTCTCTCTTTCTCCCCCCCCCCTCTCTCTCTCTCTCACCTCAAAGGAAACCTTGTGTGTTTTTGATATTTAATGATAAATCCTCATTGGCTCCTACAGGAGTCCCATCACATGTCAGTATGCAGTGTTCTTCAGTGAAGGGACTCATTGTTCTGAGCAGGTTAATTTTAGACTGTAGAGAAGAGGCTGATGGGTCACAGCTAAATGAAACTGCTCTGTAATCACATTAACATGCTGCCTGATAGCTGGAGCGTCTCTTACTGCAGGAATGTTGAGTCTGGGCTCACCAAGTTTTGTGAAATGAGCACGATGTCTTCAAATAAAAATAGTTAGTTTGTTTATTTTTATTTCTGTGTCATGCCAAACATCTGGCCCATCCCACATGGGATTACAGGACACCACCATTTTACAAAACATACATCTTCCAGTGATACATATAAGAGCAAAAAAAAAAAAATACAATAAATTACCACATTATAAAGTACTACTATATTCTTTCAAATAGTATATTTGAAATTATAGGTTTCAAATGAACAATACACTGAAAAGAACTGCTACAAACTTCCAGTTTATCTTGATAAAGAGCTTTTTTTTTTCTCCCAGGCTTTCTCCAGGT
The DNA here is from genome assembly GCF_046629955.1 of Centroberyx affinis. Taxonomy (NCBI): domain Eukaryota; kingdom Metazoa; phylum Chordata; class Actinopteri; order Beryciformes; family Berycidae; genus Centroberyx; species Centroberyx affinis. Next base: position 19,168 of record NW_027284728.1, on the reverse strand, counting down.
AACGAGCTAATCTAAATGTTTCATAAGCAACAGCCAACTCAATCTTTGTGCATCATCCATATTTACAAAATCAATATCTGCTTTTATCTTACTAAACAAAGTTTTGTGCAGTTGCCAGTAAAAGTGAAACTCATTTTCTATATCAGTCAAACACATTGAACAAATCCACTTTTCTTCTTCCAGACTGACAGACCGTCCAGTTTCAACCATCAGTGGTAAAATAGCAGATCTCAGCAACGAAAAGTGTTAGAAAAGTGTTTCCCAGCAGAAGGTCGGGGGGCGGATGGTTCAACCCCAAACTCATGACAACAAGTTTATTGAGCAAAACCTGAAGCTAACCTGAAGCTAACTGTTTAGCAGCTAAACTGAAGCGTTAGCTAACCTTGTCATGTGACCAGCAGGTGGAAATGTCCAGTCCAGTTCCTGCTGCTGGACCAGAATCCTTTCAGCTTCAGAGTTTGTTTTATCAACACTGTGTTTGAACGTCTCACATTTACATCTTTCCACCAAAAGCTTCTACTAAGTGAATTTTATTAATAGCCTATTATAGAATAAACATCAATTATAAAGTTGTTGTCTAATGTGATAGCATTGCTACATTATTCATTCTGCCCCAAGGAAAAAATAGTTATCATATATTCCTGTAACTTTTGTGTCTGTGGTACTCAGTGAGTTTAGAGTGACTTTATAGGTATTTCCTATTTATATTTTCTTGTATTACTATAGGAATACTATAGTAATAGCCTACTATAATATTCCTACACTACGAGGACTTTGTTGTGATATTTATATATTATCCTTTTAAAACCAATGACAGAATTACTATAGTTAATTTTTGTAAGAATGAAGGTGAAAACCCAGAAAAACATCAAGCTGGAGGTTTGTACACTTAGTTCAGCCATTTATCATTATTATTGTTAATTTTATTTTTGTTAATATTATTGTTATTATCGTCCTGGGAAACTGAGCGCCTGTTGAGCAGTGAGACTCCATCTGTCTCCGGGCTTTGGGAGACACAGACAGGCAGCAGCTGGTCCAGCGAGGCCCAACAGACACTACTGATGGGATGGGGGGGTGAGTGTGTGTGTGTGTGTGTGTGTGTGTGTGGGGGGGGAGGGGGTCGTCTGGGACATCCAATTAGCAGCCAACTCAGTTTTTAATTAATCGTCCTGGATCCTGTGTTCAGGACGTCCTGCAGGCGTCCAGAGGAAACTGAGCTGCTGCTGGAGGAGTCAAGCTCTGTGTTCAACCATCCATCAGTTTATCAGTGTTCGATTAATATTCCTTCCTCTGTCTAATGACTGTAAACCAATGACCAATGAAGAAATGCCTGGTGGAGATGATTGGTCTCCTCTATCTCACAGCAGTAGTATTGTTAGTTCTAGTGTTTCTCCACATTAAGACTACATTTCCCATCAGCCCCGTTGCTTCCTGCCCCCCCTTCCTGAAGAGGATCAACATAGTGGAAGTGATTTGCACCGATGCAGTATTTTGTGAAGTTGTAGTTCATACATAAACAAAAGAAAAATAAAGACATAGGTATAAAAAGAGAAAGTGCATTAAAATCACATTTAAAAAGACAGATAAAAGTGATAAAAGTGCATTATTTAAAAGGAAAAAAGTATAAAAGAATAAATATTCCAGTGCAGATGAGTGTTGCCCTAAATTTCTTAAAAAGCAAAATAACAAATTTCCTACTTGGTAGTTAGCCAGACTAACTGTCATAACTCAATAAACTTTAAACTTTAAAGCCAGAAGAAGCCAAATCCACATCATGCTTTCCTCGATGCCCATGTTTTCCATTTTTTTCGTGACACTCAGCACGACTTTCAAACTAATGTATTTCAATTGGAAGTATCTTTCGTTCCTGCAACATGTTTTTTTTTCTGTCAGTCGGGACTCAGAAAGTAGTTTGACACTGAAATAAAACAGTGGTCAGTCAGGTCGTTGTGGTCGGGGGGGCGGATGGGCGAATACGTTTACCTTCCATTCCGACGACCGGGGTTTGATTCCCAGCGTGTTCAAAGTACATTTCAACCATAAACCACATTTAAATTTTTAACAACCATTTTTCTTATTTAACCATGACCAAACCATTTCTCTAACCTTAATTAAGTTGTTTTAGTTGCCTAACCATAACCGTAACACAAGTAGTTATTTCAGCACACTGCCTCCAACAGAGAGGAGAAGCTACACTGAAAAAACGAACTTAATTAGCCTCCATCAAAGTCCTTTTTCATTACTCCAATAAAGCTGATAAATGATCCCACACAGTGACCTGAAGTGAAATACTTTGACATTTACCACTTCATTTAATCGCCAGGTAAGATAATAAACTGACCTTGAATAATTTCACTTCATATTTAAAAATCTGAAATACAGCTGTGCTTTTCAGACTATTTTCTGAGCGACGCTGACGTGACATCGGTTATTAAAGTGGATTGTTGCTAAGTTAACCTTTTCTTATGTTAGCTAACAAGTCAGTGAGGTTTCTCATTACTTTGCACCCTGGACTGACAGTCATGAACACAATCTGTTTTATAGAGAGGAACTGGCTCAATAATGTTAGCTTAGGCCACATCCACTTAATACGTTTTCTTTTTAAAACGCATAATTTTTGCCACACTACTCGGTTGTTTTCGGACCCTAAAACGGAGACTTTTGAAAACGCTGCTGACCCCGTTTTAGTTCGAAAACTCCGGGATTGCGTTTTAGTCCGGACGGGCGGAAACAGAGACTTTTGAAAACGATGACGCAGACGCCCACGTTCGCTTCCTGATTGGCTCTTATCAGTCACGACTCCCAATCTATGTTTTCTGCCTCCTTCTCCTCCTTATCCTCCTGTGTTTCTCTCAGTATCAGCTCCACCTTGTCTTCGGTCCAAGCAAAGAAATCTCTGCTCGTACTTTTCTCCATTGCTGTTCTTCCTCTGTAGTATTTTCTGCAACTATAAGCAACCAACCGCAGAGTAGACGATCTGCTTCCTGTTTACACCGGCACGCACATGCCCAGTGTACGTGAACGGTCATGTGATATGTGTTTTCAGGCGTGTTATTATGGACGGAGATTATTTCTGAAACACTCATGTGGACGGAGATCGTTTTCATTTTAAAACGAAAACGTATTAGTGTGTATGTGGCCTTAGTAGCAGCCTAATGTTAGGACAGCATGTAGCTTTTAAACACATTTTAACATACAGTTTCTTACAAGACATCTTATAAGAATATAACTACACAATTACTGGTAAGTTACTGACCAGTGACAAAACACTAGCCACATTATAAGTGTATTTACTCTCGGGGTCCCAAAGTTTCCTCCTCTTCCACCATGAGCCTGTCAGCTCCTCTCTCCTTACAGCCTGGATCCACATTTTTCTCCTTAACGCCTCCTTGTTTTGCTCGGGACACAAAAAACTGTAATTTGTGGTTTTTTTCAGTTTGTCGGCTGTGAATCCGACCACACAACAGCTTCTAGGCATGTTTCATTTGGGCAATAATTACAATGATGTGCGTTCAGTCACACAAAGCGAATGGAGAGCGGTGCAGTGATTTCCCCCTCGATGGGCGTGGCCTATTTTGAGACGCTTCAGACTGATGCGAGTTTTATGAGGACAGGGTCTTCTAAGGATAAGAAAGGCATTTATTTAAGAATTGATTTGTGTCTCATGATGATCAGACTGCAGTTCAGAGTTTATCCTCGTCTCTCCCCACATGACCGACTGGCCCACGTTCCCCCAGCAGACTGAATGCTCGGTCTGTTGCAGCGTGCAGCAGTGGCTGATGGGACGGCGTGACATCCAGGCGACCGTGTTCAGTCTGCTGACACTTCCTGTTCTCCTGCAGGACAGACAGAAACTGAGGAGGGGTCCAGACCGCAGACTGTCCCAGACTGACACAGACTGTCCCGGACTGACACAGTTCCACTCTCTGTATGAGGAGATTTCTTTTCTCAAAACTGTTAGAAAACGTTCCCTGATCTTTTCCATCCAGTCTGTAATATTCCTGTAATATTCCCTTGTAGGACTTTATGATGCTTTTATCTCCTATATGCCGCTTTTCCACCGCATGGTACGGGCTCGACTCGACTCGACTCGCTTTTGGTAGTCCCACTTGGTTTTCCACTGCAGATAGTACTCCGTCATCTTCAACGAGACACACACAGCAACAATGGAGGATATGGAAGGGAAGGTGTTCTTGATTCTCGGTGTGAGGCTGTTTAGTCACAGCGAGGAGACAGATTTTATTTCAGAAGAGGCTGAAGACAGCGAGACAAAAGACTGCTGAAAAAAAACAGGAGAGTTTGGGAAGAGGGTAAGCTAACCTGGTAGCTAACATAGCGCTATATTAAAATTAAGTTAAGTTAAATTAAGTTAAAAAATTGCGGCTACAGTAGCGCAATGATGACGATTTTCTCTGACCAATCAGCAGTCTGCAGTGTTTTCACATCTCCTTTTGGTGTCTCCTCAGCTCGCCTGGCACCTCGACGGAGGTGCTGCCAAAAAAAAAGTACCAGGTACCAGGTGATATGGTTCCTGGTACCTGGTACTCGCCCAGTGGAAAACCAAAAAAGGCGAGTAGAGTCGAGTCGAGCCGGTACCATGCGGTGGAAAAGTGGTTTATATTGAACATGAACACTCCTATAATATTCCTGTCCATCATGTGTTATGGTGTGGTTCAGCACTGTGAGACTCCCTGATGAAACATGTTGGAGTTTTTAACAAATTCAGTATAAATCAGCCGAGCAATAAAGGCTTTTTAACTTTTTCGATTAACAAAAAGTTGCCTTGGTCCAAAAAGGAACCAGTTCCACAGTTCTCCCAGTTCTCTCAGTTCTCTCAGTTCTCTCAGTTCTCTCAGTTCTCCCAGTTCTCTCAGTTCTCCCAGTTCTCTCAGTTCTCTCAGTTCTCCCAGTTTTCCCAGTTCTCTCAGTTCTCCCAGTTCTCCCAGTTCTCTCAGTTCTCTCAGTTCTCCCAGTTCTCCCAGTTCTCTCAGTTCTCCCAGTTCTCCATGTTTTCCCAGTTCTCCCAGTTCTCCCAGTTCTCTCAGTTCTCCCAGTTCTCCATGTTTTCCCAGTTCTCCCAGTTCTCCAAGTTCTCCCAGTTCTCTCAGTTCTCCCAGTTCTCCCAGTTCTCCCAGTTCTCCCAGTTCTCCATGTTTTCCCAGTTCTCCCAGTTCTCCAAGTTCTCCCAGTTCTCTCAGTTCTCCCAGTTCTCCCAGTTCTCCCAGTTCTCTCAGTTCTCTCAGTTCTCCCAGTTCTCCCAGTTCTCTCAGTTCTCCCAGTTCTCTCAGTTCTCCCAGTTCTCCCAGTTCTCCCAGTTCTCTCAGTTCTCCCAGTTCTCCATGTTTTCCCAGTTCTCCCAGTTCTCCAAGTTCTCCCAGTTCTCTCAGTTCTCCCAGTTCTCTCAGTTTTCCCAGTTCTCCCAGTTCTCCCAGTTCTCTCAGTTCTCCCAGTTCTCCATGTTTTCCCAGTTCTCCCAGTTCTCCAAGTTCTCCCAGTTCTCTCAGTTCTCCCAGTTCTCCCAGTTCTCCCAGTTCTCCCAGTTCTCCATGTTTTCCCAGTTCTCCCAGTTCTCCAAGTTCTCCCAGTTCTCTCAGTTCTCCCAGTTCTCCCAGTTCTCCCAGTTCTCTCAGTTCTCTCAGTTCTCCCAGTTCTCCCAGTTCTCTCAGTTCTCCCAGTTCTCTCAGTTCTCCCAGTTCTCCCAGTTCTCCCAGTTCTCTCAGTTCTCCCAGTTCTCTCAGTTCTCTCAGTTCTCCCAGTTCTCCCAGTTCTCCCAGTTCTCCCGGTGTCAGGTCTTCCTGTCTTCCTGTCTGTCCTGGTGAGAACTGAGCGCGCTCCGTGCTCCTGCAGGAACCTTGACTCGAGCTCTATTCTCTACAGAGCCCCTAAAGTCCTGAAAAGTGATCTTTTTTTATCTTGTGCGCACAAGTTAATTATCTTGTGGGAACAAGATAATTATCTTGCGCGTACAAGATAATAACTTGTTCCCACAAGATAATTAACTTGTAAAAAAAATATCACTTTTCGGGACTTTAGGGACTCCGTAATTCTCTCCTCAGACTCTATTCTCTTCTGTTGTTAACGCTTTTTGATTGGACGCTGCTCCAGATGTTTGCTGGAAACTGATTTATGGAAACTGGTTTTCTATTGTGCTGTGTTGTGTCCTGCAGCTGTGTGGGACAGCAGAGTATTGTCCCGCTGTGAATGCTGCACACCGAGCGCCGAGGTCTTTCTCAGCTCTGGACGACCCATGTGAAATCTCAGCGGGGACAATAAGCTTTTGTCCTGGAGGCTGTGGACACTTCCTGTCTCCTCAACCGCCCCCCACACCCACACACACACACACACACACACACACCCACACACACACACCTCCAACCTGCTGACAAATGGATGTGGGGAAATCCAAAAGTGGGACAAAAGCCAGACTTTGTGTCCAGCAGTGAGTCTTATCACCGCTGGTTTTTATTTTATTGTTCAGGACTGAACAGACGCCACAGAACTTCCTCTGTACAGATTCACATGTTCGTTCTTTTCATCATTTCATTTCATTTTCATTTCATTCTCATTGTTTTCCTCATCTGTTACATATTGCATACAGTATATCTCACTGTTATGGTTTTTTTTAAATAAATTTTCATTAATTTTGATTCTGCACATACTATACAGTA
>NW_027284728.1:5000-10000 GCF_046629955.1 Centroberyx affinis | reverse complement strand
TGAAGTTTCTGCAGGAATTCACAGGAAAGACAAACTCTGCTTGACTGGGCTGTGTGTGTGTGTGTGTGTGTGTGTGTGTGTGTGTGTGTGTGTGTGTGTGTGTGTGTGTGTGTGTGGTAGTGTGGTAGTGTTTGAAATGTGAAACGGTACATGCAGGCGGGGGGGTGGGGGGGGAATATGATAATGTTTGTGAAACTAGGAAAGCACACACTTAAAAAGGATCTACTCTAAAACGTTACTTTTAATAAAGACTAAGTTAGTAACGTAACTAGTTACTATTTAGGGCGAGTAACGAAGTAAAGTAACTAGTTAGTTTCAAAAGTAACTTTCCCCAACACTGGTAAAGAGACACACACACACACACACACACACACACACACACACACACACACACATAGCTTGTTTACTGGACCTGTCATTCTCCAGTTAGAGACTAAACTTCCTGTAACTTTATCCAACATGATGGACTTGTCTGTCTCTTCTTCTTCTTCATTGTTAAACAACCACCATTGCCGTTTTATTTTTTAGGGTCAGGATTCCTTCAGTGTTCATCGTTCAGGAGGTTTTTTACCGGGAGCCGAATTATCCGCAGAGGTCTCCTCCTCTCCAAAACAAACGGACCCGGTGATTAAAAGCAGTAAAAACACTGAATAAAGCAGTTTCACATTAAAAATCAGTGTTTCTCTGACGCTGTTCGGCGGACAGAGGACGCCCGGGGGGGGGGGGGGGGGGGGATAATGTAAGTACACAACTCAACAAAATATATAACAGGTCTAGTCGTTTTTAGATATTTTGATGCAGAAAAGTTGCATATTGGGCCTTTAACAGCTTGGTGATTCTCTCTCTGTCTCACAACACTCTCTGGATTCTGGTGTTACGTTACATTTTTTTCTGACCCCAATATTGCAAACAGGGAAATGAACACCTTGAGAACAAATACAAAAGACTGAAACACACATGAGTTCATTCAGTCTGTCCGCTTAGAAGCAGAGAGACAGGCAGAGAGACAGGCAGAGAGACAGGCAGAGAGACAGGCAGAGAGACAGGCAGAGAGACAGATAGAGAGACAGGCAGAGAGACAGGCAGAGAGAGACACAGAGACAATCAGAGAGACAGTTGGAGAGAAAGATAGAGAGACAGACAGAGAGACAGGCAGAGACACAGTTAGAGAGAGAGACAGAGAGAGAGAAAGAGAGAGAGAAAGAGAGACAGACAGAGAGACAGGCAGAGAGACAGACGGAGAGAAAGATAGAGAGACAGACAGAGAGACAGGTTTGGACTATGTTGATTTCAAATTGCATTATTAAAGAGTGTAGTCTATATCGACGGTCTGTCACCCATAATACCCATAATGCAACAGTTGCCATACTGCGTTTTACTCCAGGAACAAGCTCTGGGTGCTGCAGCTTTGACCTCTGACCTCTGACCTGTTGGCAGCTTGATGCTGGTGCAGGTCTCTCTCTGCTGACGTGGAGACAGACAGGTCAGAGCGTCGGCTAACTGCTAAAAATAAGAAAGTAAATGTTTATATTGTTGCTCATCAGCTGCAAGTGGGATGAGTCAGCCTTCTGAATTAGCGCTAAGCTAACATGCTAATTAGGGGCGTGTGTCAGTAGATATTAGGATGTGAACAGAGTGTCTGTTGACAGAGTATGTGTGTGTGTGTGTGTGTGTGTGTGAGTGTGTGTTGACAGAGAGTGTGTGTGTGTGTGTTAACAGAGTGTGTGTGTGTGTGTGTGTGTGTGTGTGTGTGTGTGTGTGTGTGACGCTGCTGTCTCCCAGAACAATCAACAGTTAGCCTGCAGGTTTCCTCCCACTGTTTACTGAGGGGAACCGAATGACGGAGCGTTAGCATTAGCATTAGCATTAGCATTAGCATTAGCTTAGCTCCTCCCTGAAAACACACAGCAGCTGAGCAGGAGGCTGCTGTCCCACACACACACACACACTGAGACTGAGAATTTCATTCAGAAGCAAGTGCTGTACAACAGTTTGTTTTCAATTTGGATCTTTTTTTGTTTATTCACTTGGATTTTGCACTTTATTTTGTCTTGTTCATTCTGTAAAGCGGTTTGTAACATGTTTTGAAAAGTGAATAAAGTAAAGTAAAAAAGTAAATAAAGTTTATTATCATTGTTATTATTAATATTCACCAATATCTACAATAGCAAACGGTTCCAGAACGGAGAAGCCATCTCCCGAGGTGTTCTGTCTAAGAACCTCACAGAGTTCTTTACATTCCATAAAGGTTATATAGAACTGTATAGAACTGTGTTTCTGTTCAGAGTGTAGTTATACAAATTATTCAAAAGCCAGAGCATATCAGACACTGTAGCCTGTGTGTGTGTGTGTGTGTGTGTGTGTGTGGGTGTGTGTGTGTGTGTGTGTGTGTGTCTCGGGGAAGCCATTCCCAGCTATTTTTAGCTCCTGCTCTCTGTTAGTTTAGCCTGATGAGCCGCTGGGAGGCTGAAGCTGCTCAGTCACACTGAACTTTATTTAGCTCAGCAGAAGCTACAAAGTGCTTCAGTAACCAGCAGTGAGAAGAAATAGAAATAAACAACAGTGAAAGGGAAAAAGTGCTGTGTAAAACATGCAAGTCAAATTAAGAACAAACAGGTTTTGTGCTTTAAAGCAGTGGTTCTCAACGTGGGGTCCGGGGACCACCAGGGATCCTTGAGGGGGTTCCAGAGGGTCCCCAGCAAACTGATGAATTGTTAAACTTCATTATTTCATTTAAAAGAAGTTAACACATTTAGAGAATGTAGAAGAATGACTGTTCTGATCATATTTCCACTGTTATCTCTCTACCTACAATAAAAAATATTCTCAGATTTGGGTCCGAGAGACAAAATCTCATCAAATGGGGTCTGTGGCTCTAATGTGGACTAGGTTAGGGTCCTTGATATGAAAAAGGTTGAGAATCACTGGTTTAAAGGACAAGACATGATTTCACTTTTAAGCTTCAGTCTTAGTTGGCCCAAAAACCACTGGTCAGTCCTGATCACAAGCCTTCAGCTGCCACAGCTGCAGGTTAAAGTCATAATCTGAGATATTTCCCTCTACCTCTCTGCCTCCTCTCTCTCTCTCTCTCTCTCTCTCTCTCTCTCTCTCTAACTCAACAGTGATCCAACCTTTATCAGTTCATAAAGTTTATCTACTGTCTGTTCTGAACAGCCGGTATCTGGTTGCTCTTTCCTGGGAAAAATCTTCTGCCGCATGCTGCAAAAAAAAAAATGCATTTTACGTTTCCGGTTTGTTTGGAATCAACAGAAGAAGAAGAGCTGGGTAGTCAGCATGAGCAGTGAGAGCCACCATGACTGAACAGACAGAGAGAAGAGAAACTCAAACTGCAGCAACAAGAAAACCCAAGCCCCGCCCACACTGTTTGATTGACAGGTGATCTGTGGGAAGAGCAGTGCAGAAACACCACAGAGAGGCAGAGGGAGGAAGATGGAGACTGAATAAGAAATACAAGGAAGTCACAGATTAGCACTTAGGTAAATAAAGGAAGAGGAGAAAATATAATTACATATACAGTAATGTAGCAGTACTGTATGTATCAGTACTGTGTGTATCAGTACTGTGTGTAGCAGTACTGTATGTGGTAGTACTGTGTGTAGCTGTACTGTATGTGGCAGTACTGTATGTATCAGTACTGTGTGTAGCTGTACTGTGTGTATCAGTACTGTGTGTATCAGTACTGTATGTGGTAGTACTGTGTGTAGCAGTACTGTATGTGGTAGTACTGTGTGTAGCTGTACTGTGTGTAGCAGTACTGTGTGTAGTAGTACTGTATGTGGTAGTACTGTATGTAGCAGTACTGTGTGTAGCAGTACAGTAAATAGCAGTACTGCAGCAGTAGTACTGCAGTATTTTCCCACGTGTCTCTGGGTTACTGGAGGTGATTTATTCTGATGACAACTCTGAGAAAACTGCCTGAACCCTCCAGCAGCTGCATGCTGTGTGTGTGTGTGTGTGTGTGTGTGTGTGTGTGTGTGTGTGTGTGTGTGTGTGTGTGTGTGTGTGTATATTATCTGCATTTACTATATGCATGTGTATGTATGTGGGTTTGTTTGCATGCATGTGTTCATGTGTCCTGTGTGTGTGAGCATGTGTGTGTGTATATGTGTCGAAAGGGTTTGAGGGTGTATCCTTTGTGAGTGTGTGTGTGTGTGTGTGTGTGTGTGTGTGTGTGTGAGAGAGAGAGAGAGAGAGAGAGAGAGTTGTTGTGTATGCTTGTGTTTGCTTGCATGCATGTGTGTGTAAGAGTGTATGTTTTCACGTGTACATGCATGTGTTCTTTGTGAGTGTGAGTGTTTGTATGTGCGTACAAACAACTGTGTGTGTGTGTGTGTGTGTGTGTGTGTGTGTAGTCAGGTATGTATCTGCTGGCATGTGTGTGTGTTTGTTCTGTGGGTTTGTGTTGGGACAAATGTGTGTTTGTGCACGTGCATGCATGCAAATGTGAGTGTGTGTTTGCGTGTATGCATTGATGTATTGTGTGTGTGTGTGTGTGTACAGTATGTATGTGTGTGTGTGTGTGTGTGTGTGTGTGTGTGTGTGTGTGTGTGTGTGTGTGTGTGTGTGTGTCAGTTGAACCAGATGACAAAATGTAAAGAATTTCACCTCATTGTCTCTTGGAAGGAAATTTTAAACACCTTTATTCTTCTGCCTGCCTGTCTGTTCTTTCTTTCTTTCTTTCTTTCTTTCTTTCTTTCTCATGTTCTGTCAAACTAATTGAGTCATCGGCTCAAGTGTGGACCCCCCCTCCACACACACACACACACACATCTAAAGTAAAGGTTGGGTGAAAGGTGACGAGTCGAAACACCCCCCCCCCAACCTCCGTCCCTCACACACTACTTTGCCTTACCTCAGCTCCTTCCTGTCCCTCTCTGTATGTGTGTGTGTGTGTGTGTGTGTGTGTGTGTGAATGAGTGTGTGTTGGGGAGCAGGGGGTCAGCAGGAAATCCAGGGTAGCAGGGAGGTCAAAAGTCAGG
>NW_027284728.1:0-2500 GCF_046629955.1 Centroberyx affinis | reverse complement strand
ACATCATGTTAGATCACATCATGTTAGTCCACATCACGTTAGTTCACATCATGTTAGTCCACATCATGTTAGTCCACATCATGTTAGTCCACATCATGCTTCACATCATGTTAGTCCACATCATGTTAGTCCACATCATGTTAGTCCACATCATGTTAGTTCACATCATGCTTCACATCATGTTAGTTCACATCATGTTAGTCCACATCATGTTAGTCCACATCATGTTAGTCCACATCATGCTTCACATCATGTTAGTCCACATCATGTTAGTCCACATCATGTTAGTCCACATCATGTTAGTCCACATCATGTTAGTCCACATCATGTTAGTCCACATCATGCTAGTCCACATCATGTTAGTCCACATCATGTTAGTACAGAATGTCACGTTGGTTTAATTTAAGGGAAATCGCTTCACTTCTTTTTTTCTAATATTTGCAGAAGCGATCCAGCAGATTTCCCTCCAGATCGGAGCAGGTGGCACTGATACTGCAGGAAAACAACAAGCGGTGCATGGTGTTGCTAACGCTAACGTGTTACACACACACACACACACTAACGTGTTACACACACACACTAACGTGTTACACACACACACACACACTAACATGTTAGTCACCAGCTGAGTGTCAGCCTGAGGGAGGAGACGTGACGGAGCACAGCAAACACGCAAAACACACACACACGCATATCCAAATAGTCAATGACATAGAGAGGAGTTGGCACACATATTCTTGCACACAATTGTACACACACACGCACACGCACACACACACACTCTCTCACACACACACACACACACACACACACTCTCTCACACACACACACACACACACACACACACACACACACACACACACACACACACACAGTGTTAGTGTCCTGGTGTTTCCCAGTGCAGACAGCGCGTTGATGATAAAGAAGCAGTTTGCTGACTGCAGAACAGTCTGTTCCAGGAAGAACTTGGCAGCAGCAAGGAGCTTCACACGAACACACACACACACACACACACACACACACACACACACAGAGAGAGAGAACAAACACACACACGCACACTCTGTCTTGGCCTGAGTTCACTGTACTAACTATTCCAGTGTGTGTGAATGAGTTTTCACTCATTCTGCTCTGAAGAGTGAAATAAATGACGTGTGTGTGTGTGTGTGTGTGTGTGTGTGTGTGTGTGTGTGTTTTCACTACTTCTGTTCTGAAGAGCGTAGTAAATGATCTGTGTATGCATGTGCATCTGTATAGGTGTGTGTGTGTGTGTGTGTGTGTGTGTGTGTGTGTGTGTGTTTCATTCTCATTTCCATAGTAAACTGAAGGGTTTGCCGGTGAAAACGTTGGCCCGGCAGATGAAGGACGCCGGACGTGTCATCGTTAACGTTAACCTGCTGACTCAGCGGCGTGTTGCGGTGAGGTCGTCGTTTGGCGCGAAGCGGCGGGACACGTGGAGGAAGTCCTCACGGCCCGTTTCACTCGCTGTGGTCGCAGATAAAAGCCCCGGCGGCTTCATCGCTCGCTCAGCTCTCTGGGTGACTGTTTTTATTTAATCCGTCTGAGGCGGGCCGCCCTGTCAGACCGCCAGGTGACTCACCGCCTCGCGCCCCCCCCCTGCCGTCCCGGGTCCCTCGGTACTATCTTTGTGAGCAACTCCCCCCCGCCCCCTCGTGACTCGGCCCGGACCGAGCGGTTCGGCTGGGGGGGGGTGGGAATGAGAGGAGTTGAAAGCGGGGCGGATGATAAGGAAGCGGCTCGGCTCTCGGTCTGGACTCAGATGAAAGCCTGTGAGTCAAATCTAAAAAAGATCAAAGTGAATCCGCTGCCGTTGTTTTGGCCGGACGACAGACAGGAGAGCCGACAGCCCAGAGAAGACAGAGACGGTCTCAAGCCACGATGTTCAAAAGTTTCCGTTTTCATTCTGCAGCTGACTAATAAAGTGACAGAGAGACAGAAACACCGGCTGGGAGGTGCAGGGAAAACTTTCACTTTACCGGTCAGACGGAGAATAAACCGGAAACTTTGCACCGAAATATTTCAGTTTGATTGTTTTTTTCTTCATCTGAGTCAACATCACAGTCAGTTGGTCTGATGGTTAGAGAGAACGTCCCGTAACCCAGTGGTGGGAAGTAACTAAGTACATTTACTCAAGTACTGTACTACAATTTTGAGGTACTTGTACTTTACTTGAGTATTTCCATTTTATGCTACTTTGTACTTATACTCCACTACATTTTAGAGGGAAATATTGTACTTTTTACTCCACTACATTTATTTCACAGCTATAGTTACTAGTTACTTTTCAGATCAAATTATATATTTCAAACATTTGATCATCTTTATAAAATAACTATAAAATAGCATTGTTATAGATTAGACTACCCAAAAGTATAGCTAAATTGTTAAGATTAGCTTTACGTTGACAACTTTAAAATGCTGCTTACATGTACATGTATGTCAATAAATCAGTATTAGTAGTATAATTATTTATGAAAAA
>NW_027284727.1:0-26223 GCF_046629955.1 Centroberyx affinis | reverse complement strand
ATAAGCATTAACTAACCCTTATTAACAGTTAACTAATGTGTAATTTACTAATGGTGTTCATGTTAACTAAGGTATTCATTTATACATTATTTAATTTTAGTTTATAAAGATGACTATTTAATAATGTATAAATTAATACCTTAGTTCAGTGAGTGTCAACCTTTTTCATATCAAGGACCACTAATGTAGTACACATTGGGGCCTCGGACCCCCATTTGAAGAGATTTCGTCTCACATACCCAAATCTGAGAATATTTTCAATTGTTAGATATGATTTTATGCAGAATTCCATGACTATCTGTATTTTAGGTCGAGAGAGTCATTATTCTACATTCTCTAACTGTGTTAACGTCTTGTAAATGAAATAATGGTGAAGTTCAACAATTCATCAGTTTGCTGGGGACCCCCTGGAAGCCCTTCAAGGACCCCTGGTGAGCCCCGGACCCCACGTTGAGAACCACTGCCTTAGTTAACATGAACACCATTAGTAAATGATTACCAGACACATTAGTTAACTGTAAATTAAGGCTTAGTTAATGCTTATTAAGCATTAACTAAGCTTATTAAGCATTAACTAACCCTTAACTTAGTGACCCTTATTGTAAAGTGTTACCCATTTTTGTATTGCGATATTTTGAATTTCGATATATATTCTCCCATCCCTGTTGGTAAGTGATGATATCCAAATCACATCCCTCAGTTGCAGTGATGCTGAATAAGGTATTCACATAGCTGTGATCAGGGAAGGAACCTCTATTATACTATATCATATTATATTCTTTTGAACCAAGCTGAAGGGAAACACTGTAGTAGGATATTTTAGTAGTCTTTCCACTCCTGGCACCCTATTAACAGGAAAAGTCTGTGGGCTTACTTGAAGTCAGGACTCACTTAAAGTTAGGGGGGAAAAACACCCGGCCTTGTCCCAAATCTCTTCAGTGCGCTAAGAGTTAATATCACATGAGGAATCCTGCGTTCTTCCCTCTCTTCACCCCCCCCCCCCCCCCTTTTTGCTCTCAAGCCGCATCAAGCCCATTTTGAACCGCGCGTGACCCCACACGGTCTCTCCGGCTCCACTTCACCTCCGCCTCTTTTCTCGAGCCGCGGAAAAGATTAGAAGGGAAAACCAAAAAAATCCGCCGCCACCTTCTTCGTAGCAGAATTCTTTTTCCCCCCTTTCGTTCGACCGTCAAAAGTTCCCGGGATCGCCCGCCGTATCAAACCAGCGTAACGGCCTCCTCCGTTCATTAAGGCTCTCACACCGACTCCGAGAGCCTTGAGGCAGCAGTAGTAGTAACAGTGAAAAAATCGCTGTTCCTACTGACCTGGACCGAGGGCTTCGAGGCCCCTAACGCACACTTGACCGACTGTCTCTGAAGTTTAACCGAGGTTGAGGAATATTCTCGATTGAACTCTTTACAGGCTTTATTAATCCCGCGCTACCTACCGAGGACCGTTAGCTTTTATGAGCTGTTATCAAATTAAAACGTCTCCAATGCTTTTCAATCGGGGTTTGTCACGCCTGCTAAACTACAGTATGATCTCAACTAAATGTAAAGCAGGCAACGCGGGCGAGCACTAAATCATGTTGACAATTGCTAATGAATTTCCCAGGTGCGAGAAACACTCGCATTCGAGCTTATACTGCCTCCTAGATGCTATGGAACGAGGCCCTAGGAAGACGATTTGCACCAGACATCACAAGCAGCTGTGTACCTTCCTCTTCGGTTCCGCAGCATCTCCAAACTACTTTTGAGTTCATCAAAAGCTCCCAACTTTTCCCCATTGACAAAATAAGCGATGCCTCTGGTGGTTGACAGACAAAAAAGCATTCTCACGGCATCTGGATTACACCGTTTCACAGCGGGTCTCCCCTTTTTTTTTTGGGAGAGAGAGAGAGAGAGAGAGAGCAGGGGTAGAAATACAAAAAAGGAACGCCGGCATGCATGGGGAAGAAGAATCCCGCTGATGCCTCTGTTTCTGGATTGCTCAGTAAGCTTCCGCAGTTTGCAGTGCGGGGGGAGGGGGGGGGGGACTAGTGGGAGTAACGAGGAGAGTGGACTCCCTCATGATCAATTATTCCACTTGTCAAACTCACAACACACCGCCAACTTCTTGCCAGTGACCTTTCACCCAAAAAGACCAACTTCTCTGGTCCGCGCTTTTGCAGTGCCAGCAGTGTTCCCTCTGAGCTGCTCCTGCACAAATTTGGATGAGCAAATGATTAAGATGTAAGACTGTGATCCGTTGTCTTTCGGTGTGCGTTAGCAATGCACGTTCATTTTCTCAAATACTTTTACATGGTAACGTTATGAAAAGACTTTCAGCTTAGACCAGTGGTTCTCAACGTGGGGTCCGGGGACCACCAGGGGTCCATGAGGGGGTTCCAGGGGGTCCCCAGCAAATTGATGAATTGTTAAACTTCAGCATTATTTCATTTACAAGAAGTGAAGACAATTAGAGAATGTAGAAGAATGACTGTTTTGATCATAGTTTCACTGTTATCTCTCTACCTACAATACTGATAGTCTTGGAATTCTGGACAAAATCATATCTAACAAAAAAGCATATTCTCAGATTTAGGTCCAAGAGACAAAATCTCATCAAATGGAGGTCCGAGGCTCTAATGTGGACTAAATTAGGGGTCGTTGATATGGAAAAGGTTGAGAATCACTGCCTTAGACCCCCTTTACACCCAACATTGACATAGACCTACATGAACACAATCACAATTTTGTGCACTTAAGTAGGGATTGTGGAGGCAGCCACATCCTCTATAGCAGTTTTTCTCAACGTGGGGTCCGGGGACCACCAGGGGTCCTTGAGGGGGTTCCAGGGGGGTCCCTAGAAAATGTATCAATTGTTAAACTTCAGCATTACTTCATTTACAAGAAGTTTACAGAATTAGAGAATGTAGAAGAGTGATTATTTAGATCATAGTTTGACTGTTATCTCTCTACCTAAATACGTCAATACGGCATTGGAATTCTGGACAAAATCATATCCAACAATAAAAATATTCTCAGATTTGGGTCTGAGAGACAAAATCTCATCAAATGGGGGTCTGTGGCTCTAATGTGGACTAAATTAGGGGTCCTTGATATGAAAAAGGTTGAGAATCATTGCTCTATAGATGTCAGGAACTGGCTGGTATATTCTGTTTGCCTTCGCCCAATATCACTGAACCATTTCCTGCATTGGCTAACGGTTCTCCTAGGACCAGAGCAACACAGTAACCAAAGGTGTTGCATCCTCCCAAGCCAATTTAACATCATCTGCCCTTGGTGGCTTATTTAAGGTGCTCTGTATTCACTCGTGGCGGCTCTGCACCTCCCATACAAGGACATCAGTTTCCTCTAGGGAGAAGCTTCGGTGGTGGAACCGCTCCGGGTTGTTGTTTCACAAAATTGTTTTAAAGGGAAGGAAAAGAGGAGATTTTATTGGTCATGACTGAAGCCAGCCCCTAGCACACCTAGTGATAATGTATTCCTCCTAATCCAACCATCCAAACAGGGTTGTACCACGCTCCTCCGGCCACAAAATTACCCAAAAAATTGATTCACAAAAACAGAAGTTAAGAAATCCAAGTTACATTTCTTTGGAAGGGATGAATTGCATGTTTGAAACTAGAAGGGGAAGTGGCAATAACCGATGAGCTATTATGATAGATGAGATGCAGACAGGGAGCAAACATATCACTATCCTCTATGAATAATAGAGGATGGAGGATAGGTGGAAGACTTAATCAGATATTGTTTCGTTTTGGGCTGAAACGGCAAAAAGCGACAGATTTTCCCTCCCAGTTTTTGTAACAAAACATCAAGAGTCGTCAGGAGGCTTCAACTTGGGGAGGCTCCAACATCCGAGCCTGTTATGTTAAACAAGACCCTAGAGTTATGCTGTCCTTGCATCCTTAACTGCTCTGAATATTTCAACATTAGGTTTTTTCAGAACGAGAGGCTCATAATTTATTGGCCTTTCCGTTTGCGGCGCGGCTTTTCTCCAGGCTCCCTCAGAGGCCCGAGTGTGCTCAGCGAACTGTGATGAGGTTATGGGTTTGGACTTTTTTTTTTTATATATATAATTTTTTAGCTTTTTTGTCCCCGTCTTCAAAGCGCCAGCCAAGAGTACGGCTTAATCATACCTCTGTCTTTAATCATAATCATCCTAGTTAACTAAAACTAGGCCTGAAACAAATGATTTCAGGCTGCCCAATTATTGCCATTCAGTACAATTGCGCCAGACAAACCGGACGTGGCAGGCCTCGACGAAGATGGATGAGTTCATTTATCGGGCCTCATGTATACCTACAGCTGTACGGTCAAGAGCCCACCGGGCCCGCGTGGAGTCTTCAAGTCCGTTTAACCCTGAGCAGAGGGGTTGTAGCAATACTGTAAGCGGCTGTAACCCCGCCGAGAGGCAGGGGCACGAGAATAAGCGGTCATTGTCAGCGACTCGGAATTATTTTTTTTAATGGGAATACCCCGAGCCTATAGGCTAGAGTCGAGGTCTTTTTGTTCCAGTGGCAGCTTGGGCGTACAATAAAATCCTAATGCCTCCGCTAACGTGCTACTGGAGCCATACCCAGATTTATATGGCACATAATGGGAACATGACAAAGGGTCCTATGTTCCCCAGTTCTAGGGTTAGGGTTAGGTTGGTTGATTTTTACCCAGAGCCCTGGTTTTTATTGTGTTTATACAGCTTTTTTGAAGCCTTGTTCCAATAAAAAAAAAACTGGATTATATTTCTGAAATATTTTAACTTGAAACGGGTCAAATTTGACCCGAACACAATAGGAGGGTTAATGTGTGTTAACAGAATATTGAACTGGGGAACATAGGACCCTGGGAACATAGGACCTTGGGAACTTAGGACCTTGGGAACATAGGACCTTGGTAACTTAGGACCCTGGGAACTTAGGACCCTGGGAACATAGGACCTTGGGAACTTAGGACCCTGAGAACATAGGACCCTGGGAACATAGGACCTTGGGAACTTAGGACCTTGGGAACATAGGACCTTGGGAATTTAGGACCCTGGGAACATAGGACCCTGGGAACTTAGGACCCTGGGAACATAGGACCCTGGGAACATAGGACCTTGGGAACTTAGGACCTTGGGAACATAGGACCTTGGGAATTTAGGACCCTGGGAACATAGGACCCTGGGAACATAGGACCTTGGGAATTTAGGACCCTGGGAACATAGGACACTAAGAACATAGGACCTTGGGAACTTGGGACCCTGGGAACTTAGGACCCTGGGAACATAGGACCCTGGGAACATAGGACCTTGGGAACTTAGGCTTATTTTTTGATGTTTATTCCATGTCATGTTGTACAGTTTCCAGCAAGAGAGGGCAATTTACTCTGACATAGGGGGGGGGGGGGATACCTGTACTTGAGTTTGCTTAGATGCCTGACTGTGCTGTACTGTGGAAGGATGCGGACTAATAGAGATGAAATCAGTCGAAATGACTCAGAGAAGGAGTTTGACAAAAAGCTGACTGGAGAGAGAGAAAAAAAAAAAACCTCTCAGTTTGGACCGTGACGCATTTTGAGTATGGGGTAACAATTATTTTCTTGTTCTCTCTGACTAAATTACAAGTGAATATCAGCGAATCCATCTTTACCATTATGTAGTCGTCGCCCCTGGTCAGATTGTGTAGAGAGCGAAAATGTCCCCCCAACGAGGCATAAATCATGAAGTTAGCAGAAGTATGGCAAGAGGAATAAATCAAAGGCTGCTTTGGTCCCTGCCCCCAAGTTTGGCACCACAACAAGACCTACTCATCACACAGCGCTCTGACTTATAGCCCACAGGCACAGTCGTGACATTTCTCCGTTTTTAAGATGCTGAGAGAAAAAAAAAAAAATGCTAATGAAGTGGCTGGATGGAAAATGTCAGTTTTTCTGTGGAAATGTTGCTCTACATTTCTTTGCGGTCGGCGCTCATGTGCGCCTTCGTGTCATGTTTGAGAGGCAGAGAAGTGACTACAGGCTGACTTTTGACTTCTTTTTTTTTTTTTTTTTTACCCCCAGGATGCCACGGCAGAAACGCAGAGCCACAACAATGGTTGGCTCTTTACTGCCTGGCAAGAGGCGAGGGGGGTAGGGGTAGGGGTGGGGGTGGGGGGGGTGGGGGGTGGGGGTTGGGTGGGTTTGGGGGGGGTGGAAGGGGTGCTGGAGGGGTTTATCTTAGTCATGGTAATTGGTTTGCTGGTGTGGAAGTAGGATCATTCGAGAAAACCTCATTCAGTCTCACTCCCCTCCCATTTATCTGTCTGGAAGGCTGCAGGGAGAAAGGGGAGAAGGATAGAGAGGGGTGTGTGTGTGTGTGTGTGTGTGTGTGTGTGTGTGTGTGTGTGTGTGTGTGTGTGTGTGGGGGGGGGGGGGGGGGGTGGTTCAAGGAGTGTTGCCGCAGAGGCATTTTCATAAAAAAGGCTGGAGGAAGTGAGTGAGTACGTCTGAAGGCTCAATCTGATGCCAGCCTGAAATGAAGGATCCTTATTTATTTATTTATTTATTTTTTCGCATTCTGCCAAATACTTTTTTTATTTTTTTATTTTTTTTTAATCCTTTTGGCATGATGTGTAATGTGTCCGCGTGTGTGTGTGTGTGTGTGTGGGGGGGGGGGGGTGGAAGGTAAGGCTGGTTAATGCGCGACGAGGGCCGTAACCGCTATCATCCAATCATTTCTCATTTTCAGATTAGATTAATGAAGGCGGAAATTGAACCCCTCTTTTTGGCTCGGCATTGTCTTTAAGGGGAAAAAACGGCTGATTTTCAAAGTGCGGTAATGGCGTACGCGCGGCTTATCGGGCCAGCCTTTTATTAGCCGACGATGAGGTTGATTGAGTGACCTGCGAGAGAATTATGGGCTCAAAGACTCATTTCCACATGGTGTTTAACATGCCTGTCCTACAGCGCCGTTGCCAAGCCAGCACAGTCCAACTGCACAGCCATCTCCTGGCCCATATTTCACTTCCATGACGGAAAGGTCTGGATTTACTTCTGGGGTGCGATCCCACCTACAGTTTGTTTTCTTTGGTCCGAAACATAGTGGGAAAAGTTGACTTACTTGGTCAGGTTCACACTGCCCAAATAAGGTTAATTACTGCCACAAAAATTCCGCAACTGTAGTATACATTAAGGCCACAGACCCCCATTTGATGAAATTTAATCTCTTGGACCCAAATCTGAGAATATTTTTTATTGTTAAATATGATTTTGTCCAGAATTCCATGACTATCTGTATTCTAGGTAGAGAGATAATAGTGAAACTATGATCAAAACAGTCATTCTTCTACATTCTCTAATTGTGTTCACTTCTTGTAAATGAAATAATGCTGACGTTTAGCAATTCATCAGTTTGCTGGGGACCCTCTGGAACGCCCTCAAGGACCCCTGGTGGTCCCCGGACCCCACGTTGAGAACCGCCGACTTAAGCTAAGCATGATGGACTTTTCGGTGCCGTTTGCCACGATTTCTCGGACGTTCTTACCAGTTGAAGCCACTGTAGGCAACTTTGGAGGAATAAGCAAGAACTTGAAAGTATCCAATGAAAAAATCCAACTCCTCCCTCGAACTTGATAAATTTTGTTGCTGAATTACTGATAGCTAATTTTCGCCAAATAATACAAAAAGAAACTTGCCTTCCCCCAACATTCAGAACACATGAAGAAATAGCCTATATATGAGCATCAGTCCGGATGGTGGTTTACCCTCGGTTTATTTTGTTATGCCAGGCTTTCCAAGCAAGAGAAACCGCTGGCTATCAGATGTCAACATTTGTCTCCTTCTACCCATAATACCTTGTGTTTTGGGGTCGTTTCTTGTAGTTGCTTTGGATCACGTTCTCACTCCTAACGGACAGCGCCACAGTTTGCTCGGAAGAGAACCGAGACTCAGGCGTCCAGAGTTCCAGTGGCATTCTTCTCACCTGTCCGTGTGAACCAAACCGAAGAAGTAAACACTCCAGGGTTCGAATCGACTGCTCCAAATATACTCGGTGCGAACGCGCCCTCGGATCCACCTTCGATTCCCCGCCCGCCTTATTTATTGAGAGAAATGTAGTGCATCTCTCGCCTTCCCTGTGGCCCAGTTTCTCAGGTGATCAGATGTGTTCCTATGGCCCACTCTCTCAAGTGTGTTCAATTTGTTGATGTCACTATCTTTCAACTTTGGCCCACCTTGCAATTTGTTCTCTTGGCCCCAATCTCTCTTTCCACCCAGGCTTTTTTTTTTTTTTTTGTCCTTTTCTTTCTTTTTTTTTGTACAATTTTGTCATTGATTAATGTTTTGCTCTTGTGAACAGAGCGGGGCATTTCCAACGACACCGTAGCGAAGCCTCGTGCGGGTCAATGCAAGCAGATGAGTGATATTGGAAGGGAAAGGGGGAAGCGATTGCGGGGGGTTTTTTCTGTCTCGAGTTGTTGTCTCTGTTGACGCCGGTTGCCAAGGGCGACGCCCGGACTCCCACGGTGACGCATCGGCGAGTTGAAAGGTAGAGCGATGGAGAGCAGAGATACGCCCTTGATCAGCTGGTGGTAGCACATTCGCCGCTTCTCTACCTGGATTCATCTCCGAACGCGCTCACCCACTAGTTGATTTTAGCTCGGTCTGTAAAACCAAAAGGTCATAATATCAACAAGTGTTTTTGCTTTTTTCCCCCAGTTTCATCTATGCAGCTGATCTTGTTAAAAGGAGAATTCCGGTTCCTTGCAACCTTGGGCTTTTTTCCAAGTTTTCGGTGTGATTTTTGCGGGGATCTGTACCAAACAAAGATGTTTTCTTAAGTCTGTAGAACATGATGTGTAGGCCAGGACATCTCTGCAGCACGACAATATTTCATTTAAAATGCTATTTTGACACACATTTCGCCTTTGAAAATTGCAGTAGACCATATTGCGATTTCGATAAAATTTCGGTTAATTGTTCAGCCCTACCTCGAACCAGCAGTTTCTACACATTTGAGCAATATTAAACACGAACATTCATGTCCAGTTTCTTCATAATTCGTTTCTATGATTTGTTCTTTATTTGCAGCAATATTAGCAGGAAGTGTTAGCTTCCCTGTGGTGACTTTATAAGACAAACATGACTCCATAAGACACTAAATAATGTCAAATATGTGACATATGTTGCCTGTCACTTGATGTTAAACCTAATTGTCTTCCATTTATCCCCTTTATCTTGATTTATCTTCATCACGATTGACTCAATGATTCAGTTGATTCAATTTATATGCCAGCAGACAAACAACATACACAAATCATTAAAGTCCAGATAGAGCGTTTGATAGGCCACATTTCTGAACTGAAAGGCTGTCATAGAGAAAATGATCTCGCAACATGACAACACCCAAAAGCAATACATTATGCATTGGACTGTGGTGCATGCATGGCTGCTTTGGCCTATACCAGCAGAGATTTTGATGCATCAGCAACACTGCCTTTCCACTTTTCCCTAACTCTTGTCCATCACCGCTGCTATTCATAGAACGCATTAATGATTTATTGAATAACAAATCGTGAGTAATGGGACCCTAATCCGTCATCCGACCGCCGTAACGCCCATGGCTACAGGATGCTTTCTTTATTTAATTTCCCAGATTTCCAAATTGAATTTCACAATTGCTAATGGATTAATTAAATTTTATTTCTAGGGGAATGGAATTGGGTTTGGGGGGGGGGGGGGGGGGGGGGGGGGGGGGGGGAGTTGGAGGCAAGCTGACCTCTTTGTTTTTATCGTGGACCACTTCCCTTCATTCTGATGACAGGCATGTCAGGGGTGTAGCTGGATGATTCCCACTTGAATTACCCTGAGATGCAATGCAACAATGTTCACATATGTTAGACTACATGCAATGGCAGAGGGCTGCAATGGAAGTCAAAGCTCCTGTTTTTTTAATAACGGCAGACAGATTAAACCCCTTTTATTTCTCGCATTCTTAGATTAATCCATAAAACCAGATGGCCTGTGAAGAGGTATTGTGTGTGCAGTGGGGAAAAGCAATATCATTCATATTATTTTTAATTGGTTCCCCAAGGGCACTTGATGATGTGGAAAAAAAGTACTACTGAGCCCAAGAAAATTTCAGAACCAAATTCTCAATTTGCCATATGCTGAATGTTTTTTTTTTTGTGTTCGCATGTTAAAGGCATACTGAGCAGGATTTTCCCCCTTGAAATAGCATAAACTCATCCAAAACTGATCCTACTCAATCATTACTTATGGCCCATTGGTAGTAACAGTGTGTGTGTCTGCAGAGACTCTGCCTTCTGCCTGGATTTTCTTATTTCTGAATGTTCGGGACGTTTCTGGGCATCAAAATACACAGTAACTGGAGTTCTGGTCAGAGCTAGTGTGTGTGTCGTGAGCTGGCAGCTATAGCTACCATTGTTAGCTTCTTTGTAGTAGGAAATAAGCTAACCAGCACATACCTGGCCAACAGAAAACAGCCCAACTCCATGTCTCTCTTCATCCCCATCCTCTCCTTCAATACTCGCCAACGGGTGAACGCCCCAAATAAAAACAATTGAAACCGCAATATGAACTTCTGCAATTTCCAAATCACAGAGGCTGTAATTAATTTCTTAAGAGAGAGGGGGGGGGGGGCGTCCAAAATGGATTTCTGAACAAGAAGTTTTAGAGCTATCAGACATAGGAGAGGAAATCTCAGATGAACTGTGGGACTCCATTATTTCACAGATTCACGCTTCATCTTTCTGTGTAAGACTCAATCTGATACAATTTAAAATATTTCATCGCCTGCTTTTTTCCAATGATAAATTGTCCAAAATGTATCCGTCTGTCCGCCCAGAATGGCCTAGGTGCCATCATACCCCCGGTCTCTCTAGGGCATATGTTCTGGTCCTGCCAATCTCTAAGCAGCTTCTGGTCCTCGATCTTTGAATGTTTTTCATCTCTATGCAATACAACACTGAATCCTTGAAATTAGAGAAGGTCAGATATACTGTACATAAACACCAAAAGTTTGATGAAACCTGGTCTCCTTTTATTAGTTATTTTGAAACTCTTTCCTTTGACTGAACAATATGTAGCTGTCATATATGTACTGGTTAATTTACATACCATACCAAAAATGTAAAGGACAAGGCTGGTAATATATTTTTTTTCTCTTCTCCTTGGTTGTTTGTGTGACCCTGGATGGGAGGATGTGGGTGGGGGTGGGTGTTTATGTTAGAGTGGGGTGGGGGTGATAAGTCAGTATGTACATGTGACCATATTCCAACTTGAATGTATTTTGTATTGTGAAAATGTTTTAGAGCAGTGTTTCTCAACGTGGGGTCCGGGGACCACCAGAGGTCCTTGAGGTTGTTGGGCTAGGGAGGAGGGGTCAACTTTGAAAGAAACATACTACTCAGTATGCCTTCAAGTCTATGTTCCTAACATACACAGGAGCCCCAGTTGGAGTAGAAATCGCTACTACATTGGGGAAGTGAGGGGCCGGATTCACCAATGTGTTCTTAAGATAGGTCTTGAGAAATGACATAAGAGGAAATTTTAGGAAGTTCTTAAGAAAGCTCTTAAGTGCACTTCCTCAATATTTTCTCAGTAACAGTCTCATTTCTTACGAATTTCTTTAATTTTCCAACTTAAGAACTTCTCAAAATAGGGCCTGAATTAATTCTGGTTAATAAACTTTGGGCTTACTGCCATTGAGGCTAGGAGACAAGGCTAGGAGGCTAGGAGACAAGGCTAGGAGGCTAGGAGACAAGGCTAGGAGGCAACCCAAAATGCTTCCGTCTACAAAACAATTGGGGAAAAACCTATTTAGAGCAACTAGAGCAAAGATTTAAACATTGGTTGCTGTTGTAACTGTAAAATTTGCAGCTTATTTCAACAGACATGAGACAGAGGCCTACCTGGCCCTACACCAAATAAAGCTTTACAATAAATGTTCATCTTAATGTTAGGTGTAGGGGAACCTATGAAGACTTTGAACTATAACCTACTTGTCTAAAATGTGTTTAAATATATGATATTAGAGGCTTACCTTTTCACTGTAGGAGTTTTAAGACAGGTGAAGGGCCGTCTTAAAGTTAAGAAAAAAATCAAGAACAAATTCGAGAACTTTCATTTCAAGAATACCATTTATTCCTAAGCTTCTTCTTAGGAAGAAACACAAGAAGAAAGTTAAGAAAATATATAAGAACTGTTTTTGAGAATAGCATTTTTTCTAAAGGCTAAAGTTAAGAAAAAAACGGCACTTGAGAAGATTTTTTTTCTTAAGAGGGTTTTGTGAATCCGGCCCCAGCTCCCCTGGGCAGATGCTGTTCCCTCCATGCAGGGGGTGATGGGAAAAGAAACCTGTGATGGTCCACATTTGGGGAAACAGACTCTTTTTCCGAAGGGTTGGGGGGATTGGGTGTTTGGGGGTGGAGGCACTCATGGAAAGTAGAATCCAAACTGGCATAGAGTGAACCTGCATGCTTAGAGAAGTATTCCACATCTAAACCTGCTTACTGTGGCTAGGTCCCTAAGGCAAATTGCGGGACGTGTCTTCCCCCCTTTATTATATTTCACCCACATTTTTTTTTTGCCTTTTTTTCCTTTAAATCCAGTCCGAGGTGCCTCGCAAGAGCTTGGCCGCCGATAGATAGGTTAGCGAAGTGGGCCAGATGGTTATGAGACTCACGCTCGCAGTAATCCCCAGGTTATGGAACATTATGTGATTAATTAATAAACTCCACCAGGCTGAAGGTATGCTGTGATTCGGAGCCAGGAAAATGGCCCGAACTCTCTAGCTCCCAGCGTGAGTGTTCCAAGGTGCCTGGAAAAAAAAAAAAAAAAATATGCAGCGAACTCAGAAACCCCCCCCCACAAGTGAACCATCAAACCATGTGTCACCGGGAATGAATAAGGAGCCTCTATTAAGACGTCGCGCATCTGAATAAATAATTCATACTACGCAAATGTGGGCAGGAAATTCTAACTCTGAAGATGTGCTTTGCATAAAATAATCCGTGCCACTGATTCAGTCTGCCGTCGCCGGCAAAGGAACAATATTGAGTTTCAGGTAACAGGAAAGCGTCCAAATTCCCCTTCAGCTTTATGTGACACGTTCAAAAGGGTTTTATACAGCTCCCGGTTTGGGCTTTTGTCGATGCGTGTTTAAAACTCCACGGCGGGTTACGGGCCGTCCTCATCCAGTCCCGCTTCGGTCCCACTAAACAATTTATGGCCTCCCCCCCACACAGCGGTAAGGGCGAGTTTATACTTCCCCGCGCTAATCTGCCGCTGGTTTTTCCTTTCGTTTCGATTCATTAAAACGATTCCGTAGTAATCGTAGAATTTCCAATAAAGAGGAAATTCGAACATTTTCATTCATGCGACGAAAGTAACCCTAACCCCGGGAAGAAAAAAAAGTCAACCCCTTCTTCACTGTGAAATGCAATTTTACAGGCCCTAACTCCCGGGTAAATATTTCCCAGTGGTTCTCAACGTGGGGTCCGGGGGACCACCGGGGGTTCCTTGAGGGGGTTCCAGGGGGTCCCCGGCAAATTGATGAATTGTTAAACTTCACTGTTATTTAATTTACAAGTTAACACAGTTAGAGAATGTAGGAGAATGACTGTTTTGATCATAGTTGCCCTGTTATCTCTCTACCTGCAATACAGAGGGTCATGGAATTCTGGACAAAATCATATCTAGCAATAAAAATATTCTCAGATTTTGGGTCTGAGAGACAAAATCTCATCAAATGGGGGTCCATGGCTCTAATGTGGACTAAATTAGGCAATATGAGCGAAAAAGCGGTCCCATGACCTCTTAAAGTTCTCACCTTCATCATTGACTCTAGCTAACATGTGTTCATATGATACTATTTCTAACATAGATTCTATCCATTTTTTTAAGATCTGGAGAGGATGTACTTTTCCATAATCTGAGGATTATTCGGGCAGCCGTGACAACCCCTACATTTATCACTGCAAAGTCATATTTTGATATATTGGGCAATTCTGTTTGGTCCCCCAGTAGGCATAGTCTTGGTGATACAGGTATCGTCGAACCCAACCACTTCCCTATGTATTCTAGTACTTTTTCCCCAAAATGGGTAAACAAGTCTACACTCCCAAATTGCATGTAAAAATGTGCCTGTTCCTGTCTGACATTTCCAACATAAATTATCGGTCAGCAACCCCATCCTGTGGAGTTTAGGAGTAAAATAAAACCTATGTATTAACTTATACTGAGTATCTTGCACTAATATCTTTACAATGTTATCTCTTAAATAATTGCACTATTTGTTGGTGCATGCATTCAGACATCCGCATGCTTAGAAATTGCATAATAACCTGGCTGTCACACAAGCCTGTAATGGTATTAAACCAGGATTACAGACTGAAATTACATAATGGAATGGAATGCATTATGCTCCACTGGGTTGCTTTGGTGATGTCTGGTTTTTCATTTCTCGAACCGTTTGGTTAACAATATGATTCCTGAGGTACAGCTTGATTTATTTACACCCTCATTTTAATTCATTTTAATTTATTGTTGCTTAATCTACTAGCTGAATCAATGTCTTACTTCATACATTCTTTGCATATCCCATTTCTGTTATTGTCTGAGCATTGTTTGCATCCGTTTCAAAAGCACCAATTGCACTTGTATTTTCACAGCCTGGCCAAGTCGTGACATCCCCTTTGTTTGAATGGTAGTTTGCTTATTAGCTTCCGAGGGAGAATTCAATTGGCTTGCCCTCCAAATGTAAACCGATGAGCAAAAAAGCCCGAGGACGTCCTCATGCACCCTAAGTAAACTCTTTGGCGTCATTGTGTGCATAGTGGAAAAAAAAAAACATTTTACTCTCAGTATCAGTGACCTGTTTTTTCTTACTGTGCTCACAATTGCCAATTTTTTAAATGAGTGACCAAAAAACTCTGTAAGGAAGAAAAACATCCTTAAGGAAGGTAAAATATATATATATATATATATATAACAGTCCTGTCTTAAGTTCTTTACAATAATGAATTATTCCAGAACATTATTTAAAATACTGAAACTGTTCATTATGGTACCTTATGTGCTTGTGCAATGGCGTGCAGCCACAGCTTTCAGAAATCAATGTTGGTGGATTTTATGTCTCTTGATGATCCTCACATTTCTCTACTTCCTCTATTCCTGCTGCCACAACCACTTCTTACCAATTGACATTTTACTTTTTTTTATTTTTTTATTTTTATTAATGCTGATGCTACTGCCTTGCAGTAATAGCCTATACAAATTTTTTCTGAACTCAGAATCACTTCTCAACAGCAATCATCTTCACAGTCTTGAATGATTACTGTTTACTACTTATGTGAGAAATTACATGCAAAACAGGCAAATGTCAGGCGTTTCAACCACCAATTATGGCTAATTGCGGGAGCTATCAGGGTATGCACATTAAGTTAAGAAGTCACATGTGCATCATTGTGACTGATATCATAAAACATATATACCGATGACAAGTTGTGCGTCTGAGAAAAAGTGTAATACACATTTTTCCATGTTCTTCTTAGTTGTGAATCTACACTAAGTTGTACATAGGAAAATCCCTATTACAGTAAGGGAAGCACAGAGACCAAGCTTTGCATACCTCACCCAAGGTGTACCAAGCAATGCTCCAAGCTTTCAAACACCCATTCGTGCCAGTTCCTATCCGGCTACACAATGCTTCCTGCACAATGGCCCCAGCCTCAGCCAACTAGGACGGTCCTGAACTCTCTGGAGTATTCTGCTTCTGTTCTGCTCCTATGCTCTAGACCAGTGGTTTTCTTTCTTTTTTTTTTTTTTATTAATGTTTTTGGTCAGACATTTACATTGTAACATTATTGTTACATTATTGCAATTACATGAATGACATATAATATGTCTTCTTTCAGGGTCTGTTCAATAACAGACAATAACATTCAAATCTAGCCAGACAACCAACACAAAACACAGAGCATCAAAATGAAGACACAAGAAACACAAAAAAAATAATAAATAAAAAATGACACAACACCCTAGGAAATCTACATAGCATAAACAGCACGTACCTGGTCCAAATACAAATTATGCTATGGTAGGTAGCATCAAACTTATATATCCAACAATTGGGCAAGGAATGGGCCCCATACTTCATTAAATATCTGTTCCCTCCCAGCCACTCTATAAGTAACCCGCTCATAACTTGCCTTTGTACTTAATACCTCTATCCATTCTTTAAAAGTGGATAAGGTGGAAGATTTCCAGTGGCGTAGAGTTATCCTACATCCTGTTATCATAGCTAAGCAGCACCATGGTTTCTGGCGTTTTGACATTTCAACATTGGTAGTAATCCCAAGAGACATACTGTGGGATTTTTGATCAAGTGTATTCCAAATGGACCGGTGGTTTTCAATCCTGGTCCTCAAGACTCAGTGTACCCGCTGGATCTTACCAGCTAGTTAATTGCATTGACCTGGCGTCCCAGGTGTAAATCAGCCCCCTGATTAGATGGCTAGAATGAAAACCAGCAGGGTTCTAGTTCCTGGGGACCAAGATTGAAAACCACTGCTCTGGACTGCTGTGTACATCTACCCTGCTTGGTACAATGGGATCCGCGTTCATGCACATGGCTCGTACATACAGTATTTCTGGACACATCTCTGCAGATGAGCCAGTACCTATTTCTCAAAAAATTTCCATATGTTACCGCCATCAATAACGTACACATACGCACCTTCTGCCCCCACAAAGTGCATTCTTGGGCTACGTTCAGACAGCAGTTTCAGGATTTTTGTGGCATTTTTGCCTTTATTTCAACGTCCACAGGAGAGTACAGTATAGAGAGAGAATGAGGATGACATGACCAAGTTCCCATCAATACTCTGAAGTAGTCGCGCACATCCAAAAACCTTCAAGGCAGGTGCTGGACCAATAGAAGACAGCATGAAAGAAAGAAAGAAAGAGGAAGGTTCACACACTGTAGCTCCTTTTTAGTTCTTTTAATTAAACATCCCACATGTGATTTTGTGGAGCTACTGCTCTTCTTCAGACATAAACAAGTATATACAAAGACGCCATCTTTAAATACACAGTGCCCTCTGGTCACATGATCATCACATGATCTCGGTGGAAAAAACACATACAACACATTTGACCCACTGCTACAAATAAGTGATGGAAAATACAAATACAGTACTGCGCAAAAGTCTTAGGCACCCTAGATTTTTTATATATATTTCTTAGAAGTCTTAGATGTTTATTTGTTTTTTGCATTAGTGTGTCAGTAGACTGCTGTTTATTGTAAATTTTTGATATTAGTTTTGAAAGCATCTTCGCTTTATGGACTTCTTTGACATATGCCTAAGACTTTTGCACAGTACTGTATATGTTACAAAAACAATGTTAATACATATATTATACAACAAAATATAGATAAGGCCCTCCCAGCACATTAGAAAATTCCATCAGGCCAGTGGCCATCATACCTTAAATATGGCTCCATCTAAAGAGAGGCGCCTCTATATTTAAACAGGGATGTCCCTAAGCTATAGAGACAGGAATCTACAATATCCAGAATAGCTCAGGAGTCCTCCCATCATAAGAGACCATAACACACATTTTAGTGGACGGCACAAGAGTCAATTATTTCAATCTAGAACACAACACCAATCACAATAACCAAGTTCCCAGGCTGTATTTAAATCCAGGAAGTTGCGGGTACATTGGCATGCATCTCAGCTAAATGAGCCACTAGAACGACCCCAAATCTTTAAGGCTGACATGTCCACATTGTAATTTGGACCAGGGTGGCCAGATCGGAGGTGTGAGGTGAGGTAATTTCTGTCCAATAAATCTGGGTGCAGCCAGAAACGAGTTTGGCCGTTAGTTTTTTGTTTTTGTTGGCATTTTTCTCGTCTTGGTGCAGCGAGAGAAGGAATAAAACCTCTCTCCGGTATTCTCTTGCTGGCTCTCACTGATGTTTGTTGCTCTTGTTGTAAATGGGTGACGGAAGATGTGAGTTGCACGGGGACTCGCTTGAAATCCGATCCGAGCGGTCTGACTGAGTTCGAATCCCATTTCAAACCACCTGCGAACGTGGTTTAAGTCTGATCGGACTTTAGAAATCTGCCGGTCGGACTTTCGAAAAAATATCTGACTCGGATATCGGATATGCAAAAAAAATAATCGGATTTGAGCTGTCTGTCTGAACACAGCATGTGGTTTCTTTAAGGCTTCGGCCCCAATCAAAGGTGGCAATCCCTGCTCTAGAGGCCGCATCCAATAAAATCCATTGACCGGTACAGCGAGCCAGCATTTTTCTGCACAGGCCGCTAGAGTATTTGGGTCAGAGCACCACTGCTGCTCTGGGACGACACAGGGAAATGTATGATTCAGGTATGATAACTCTCCAGGAGACACCCCCCCCCCCACCCCCCTACTCGCACTGTGTCAGGATCTTCAAGGATAATGCAGGTCGAAATAGCAGCGGGGTTCCTACGCAGGTCTGGAAAAGTATTAAAAATGAATTAGATCATTTCCAGGTCTTGGAATAGTTTGGGAATTTGAAAAAAGATGTCTGGAAAAGTATGGAAAATGTTACGATACACACATAATTCTAGCTTTTATGTTGTTGTGGAGCCACTTTGAGTCCACAGTTTTTGTTGATGTGAAGAATAATGTTCAGATAGAGGGACGCTCTTATTACCCATGCATTATATCAAATACTGACCAAAATCAAATCCAGGCAAGAACATAGGGTCTAGGAAAAATATGGAATTTTAAAATGGAAACCGTGTAGGAACCCTGCCAATCATCTCACATATTCTGATATTTTGTCGCTGTGAAGAACAATCTTCATCTATACAGTGATATGACCTACTGTAGTTGGCAGGGGCAAGATGTCTATCTGCGTAAATCGTATTGAACACCAGAGAAAATCTTCAAAACAAATCAAGGTCTGGAAAAAGTGTGAAATTTTTTACTTGAAAGAACCAAATCCTACCTGCTGTATTTGGAAGGGTTTGACCTTACTTAACTGACACTTGAGCACATTTTAGCTCACTTTGAAAGGGCCCGGTCCTTGTGCGAGTTATTCTCCGGGGCTTCACTTCGGTGTCTTTGTGATCGAATATTATCACGCCGAGTAAAAGACCCGTGGCGAGATTATGGCGAACTATGTCGACAAGCTGTTGAGGACGATGCTTTTTTCCGCAGCCTTGGACGCTCCTTTAGCGCCGAGTAGGTGAAAATGAAACGGGACCCAGAACAAGTATGAGTAAAAGCAAGGGGCATTTTTTTAAAGTTTTCATTTTCATTCTTTTTTTTTTTTTTTTTTTGGAGCCATGGCAGATTCTCCTAACAGTTGGCGCTCTGGCAGATAATGATGGCTTAAATATGTACTCATCTGGGGCCTTGTAATTAAATGATTTGAGGGGGTTATGCAGTGAGTTGGGATTGTGTGCTGGTTACTGTTTTGTTTCTCATTATGCTAATATTGGGCATATTGGGGGATGCGAGAATCGTCTTCTTCGTCTTGCTGGTGTATGGCGGTGGTTCTCAACGTGGGGTCCGGGGACCACCAGGGGTCCTTGAGGGGGCTCTAGGGGGTCCCCAGCAAATTGATGAATTGTTAAACTTCAGCATTATTTCATTTCCAAGAAGTTAAGACAGTTAGAGAATGTAGAAGAATGTTTTGATCATAGATTCACTGTTATCTCTCTACCTACAATACAGATAGTCATGGAATTCTGGACAAAATCATATCTGACGTTAAAAATATTTTCAGGTTTGGGAACCGAGAGACAAAATCTCATCAAATGGGGGTCCGTGGCTCTAATGTGGACTAAATTAGGGCTCCTTGATGTGAAAAAGGTTGAGAATCACGGGTGTATGGGGACGCCAAAAGCAAGAATTGTCCCCCAGTTCACACATGCAAGGGGAGGGTCCTTGCTTGACTGAGGCGCCACAAAAAAAAGCCTGGTATTTGAATTGTTTTGGTTACTTGAACTTCAAGAGGGATTTGGCACATGTGCGCTTGTTCGCTGGATGAAAATGATCTGAAGTGAGTGTGAGAGAGTTTGGGGAGATAGGAGCACTCTGTGATGCCGTGCTGACTGGCTCATCAAAATTTCAGTAGTGTCATTTCGATCTCGGTTTATGCTCCACAAAATATAGCTTCTTCGGACTGTTTTTTTTTTCTTTCGTTCAAATGGCATTATCTCGTTTAAAAACGGCGCCAAACAGTTTACGCATCAGTAACGTCTTCGGTTTCATTAATTCCACTTTGAATGGCTCCACCTCGTTCGTGGAGGACTTCACCCCCCCCCCCCCACCCCTCTATTTCCCATGGAGCTGTGACATGCTGGCACTTTTAAATGAAAAAGCCCTCTTCTGAATGAGATCAAATCACAGTGAAGCTGGTGCACACAGATCATCCCTCGGAGCTGCAGAAACACAGAGGCTTTTACTCCGAGCAAGCCAAGTGAATTCACAGAGGACCCTAAAAGCCATGTAGCCTGTCAGGCTGTATTTATAGAATGTCCCCTAGGCAGCCATGTCCTGATTCTGGGAAAACACAATATAATATTTATATAGTGCGAACAGAACAATGTAGGGTCCGGGGCTTTATGTGAGGGCAAATGTAGACAGTTTGTCTATAAATCAAGGAGGAGAGTTATGAACCCTTGATAAAATAATGTTTTATGGCCACCTTGGGGAGTAGATTCGACAGCACAAAGGGGCAGTGGACAAATAAGTCTTTACTCAGGTTTTTATAATGTCAGTCTAGTCGTATATGCCAATTAGCATGGATCTTAAGCCTTGTCATAACATCTTCATTTTGATCCCGGAGCGTTTAAGCATCCCCCCCCCGGTCCCTGATGCACAATCATCTATCACACTGCAGTAGCATTCATGACAACGGACCGGCAACAGTGACATAATCGTGCGAGTAATAGAAGTCGAGCCTCGAAACAGTACGCCAAGATGCACGATTTCACTGGCAGTGGCACACTGGTGTTGCAAAAGCATGAAATATTGATACCACATTTTTTATGTTTCATTGTTCAAAAAAAAAAATGTGTTTTGTGTTTACCTCACCAGCTGCTGTTACCAAACAGCCCCAAAGCCCCTCAGGCTTTCTTTTCTATGCGGCTTGTGTTTAGCATAATAGGCACAGTACCGCGCGGCCCGGCGTTTTGCCTCTGTCAGCCCTATTAATCGGAAGTCAAATCACTTCCATTAGATTTCTGGGGTAAAGCATTTAGCTGTGAGGATTTGCTGAAGCAGGGCGGGGGGGAGGGGAGGGGAGGAGGGGGGGTGGAGAGAGAGAGAGACAGAGAAAAGGAGGAGAGGGGAGAGATAGATGGAGAGAAAGAGGAGCACGAGGCGGAGGGAGAATGGCTGGCGATGATAAGCTGCAGGCGAGAAATAAGCAAACCGCCGCAGTATATGCTGAATGATGAATCGGGAATAATGGTCCGTCCCGCAGTGACTCTCTGTTGTCATCCTGGGACGTTTCCCCCCCTTCGGAGACGACGTTTACCTGCCAGAGCGTCTCCGTTCAGAGAGGCGGGTTAATGGGCGTCGTTCCCGAGCGTCAAGGTGCGCGGCTGGGTTCAGAGGGTGGGGGTGGGGGATGAATTCACTTTCGCTGATTGGTGCAGATCGTGCTAAATGGTCTAGGCAGTAATTGCTGGCAAAAGTAAATAGATCATCCTCCTCTCAATTGACTCAAGCTTTTTCTTTTTTTTTTATAAACCGCTCTTTAAAGCCGCACTAGGCAATTTCGCGCGATGGCAGTGAGATGAGTGGATATTGAGGACGTCATTGCCCCAGAAATCCAGTAAGATGATGCCAGTGTCTAGTGGGACTGAAGGTTGTGAAGAAATTCAGCCGTCGTTCAGTGAGTTCAGTTTTCTCTGGACGGAGCGCTCGCTCACTACTGTTTCGTACAGTGATTCTCAACCTTTTTCATATCAAGGACCCCTAATTTAGTCTACATTAGGGCCATGGACCCCCATTTGATGAGATTTTGTCTCTTGGACCTAAATCTGAGAATATAGTTAGATATGATTTTGCCCAGAATTCCATGACTATCTGTATTGTAGGTAGAGAGATAACAGTGAAACTATGATCAAAATAGTCATTCTTCTACATTGGTTTAACAATTCATCAATTTGCTGGGGACCCCCCTGGAATGCCCTCAAGGACCCCTGGTGGTCCCCGGACCCCACGTTGAGAACCACTGGTTTAGGAGACACTTTTGTAAGTTCCAATTAATCACTTCTTGTGTGTGGAGAAGATTTCTCACCGGTAACCATACCCAAATAACAATAATAATAATAGTTTGGGCAAATAGGGCAAATCTACATCTCAATTAGTGGGGATGGGACACTCTTCTTTGTTGCTGCCTCGCTTTGTGATTTAACCGATAAGACGGCTGAATTTTAACATAAAAATCTTGCCAAGTGCAGCTTTTTCCTTTCACCTCGACTGTCATGAGCCTTCCACAGACGTTTAGGCCGGCTAATGCTAACTACACCATCACAGCTTGTGCTGGCTTGCATTTGTGGGGTTGTTACAGCCTCGGTGCGGATTTTAAGTTCAGGGGGCCCCATTAACGTCACTGATTGGGACATTTTGGGCAGCCAGCGGTCCTTGTTCAGAGATTATGTGTCACGCTGAACCCAGGGACCCCCGCCGGCCGCCAGGATTTTCATGGCTGTCTCTCTAAGCTCGGTGTTGACGGGTCAGCGTGACTGACACCAAAGCAATTGGTCATAGTGGCCCATCTGGGTCCGCGCGAGCTGGGAAGCGGAGCAGCCTGACCTCACACTGCGAGGCACCAGAGCTCCAAGCTGGCATCCGAAGAGACAGGAGCTTAAGTCTTATTAGAGAGGGTATTACATCCAAACACAGACACGCCACTTATTAAGACAACACTATCTGGGGAACAAAACAGGAGATTAAAGACCCATCCCATTATACTGTAGGTCACAAAGGGCTTCTTGGCACTCTTGTAATCTGGAAACGATCACCCATGGTTGACTAACCCACCAGGGAGTCTGAAAACATTTTGTTCTCTGTTTCGTTGGAGCATTTTCTTTCCGCAGTGACTCTTACCAACTGTTGAGGTCTACACAGGCAATATAGCACTCTAATGGCTAGTAATTCACCAGGTAGGTTCCCGTAAGAACGTACTGGCATGGACCTTTCGGCCTAGGTGCGCGTGGAGCAGCAGCAGAATTGGTTCCGGCATGCTGTACAAGTTGTTACCGACGAGCCAGTCTCACCGAGGGCAATCTCGGAACCCATCGTCTATCGGTCTGACAACGATTAGACTCTGAGAGCAACGGCCAATTAGCAACTTGAGACACGAGAATGGAGTTGGAGTTGAGAGACGACGTCTACGACCGGATTGTTTCACAAGTTTTTTTAGGTCCAGACGATATTTCGGACTGTAAACAATGACCGGCGCACAGAAGAGGAAGTCTTGGCCCGGATGTCCGCTGGCTACACCGGAAAGCCCGAAATATTGGCCCCCCAGAGTCTAATCATCGTCAGACCGATAGACGACGGGTTCCGAGATTGCCGACGAGCAAGACCAACAGGTTCCGTTGGCAGCGAGATCTCGGTCGCCACCTCCTCTGGCTGGTTTTGATTTCTTGCCTTTCTTTCCTCCCGATGCGGCTTGATGGCCTCTCTTCCAGTGGGGGTAATAAGAGCCGAATGCATTAACCTTGTTTTCATTTACTCCCCGTGGATGCAGCGCGGGCCCCGCGAAGCTGGGAATTCTTCTTCTTTTTTGTCAGCGCACTTTATCATTGCCGGCACTTTCGCTGAAGTCCGGGGGACCTTTTCGTGACCTCCCCTTCCGCGGTCCTTGGAGGATTCTCCCAGAGGTGACTTTCGCCTCCGTTTGCGGATTGGGAGTTTCACAGCCCCGAGATTCACGCCTTGGGGGCTCCTTGTTTATCGCTCAGAAGCCTCCCAAACAGCACCTGCCAATGAATATCCGGATGCGGTTTTAATAATGAATGGCCCCAGTCAAAACACGTGTCATTTGGTAGACACTACAAAGAGTTGATTTTCACTGTTGGGGCAATATGGGAGAATCCAAGACTCAGTGGAGGGTGTGCAGAGACCCACTTTTAACTTTGCTGTACATCTGTTTTCCGCCAAATAGACAGGAATGGAACAGAGAAGTAACTCAGAGAGATTCCAATAGAAAATCACTTCAAATAACCCTTTGCAAGTTGAAGCCAAGGAAAAGATTTGTTTCATCAGTCCACAATATCATCTTGACTTCAGGTAGAATTCAAACACGACCGAGGATGCTTACCCCTCTCGCTACATTTGGAACTCTTTGAATTCCTGCCTATTGTATCCCTCATGGGAAATGATAATTTTGCCTTAATCATGCTTCCTTCGGCACACTGGCAAAGTAAAGCTAAACCAAACTCAGTCACTACCCGTTTTGCTGCCAAGATAATGACATCTCATGTATATCTACACAGGTTAGAGCTGTGTCACTACAAGAAGTGAGCCTCAGAGATAATTGAGTTCATAAAATTTAATGGAGGGTATTACCATTCATGCCTAAATAATTTCCCTAGTAAAAACCCCACTGGGCTGAGCTTTTACCGCTGCTTAGTGTCCACATCTTGGATTCTGTGTGTACGTTTGCCTTTGTCTGATTTTGAAATTCCTATATAAATGAGGATTATATAGATAATATAGGTGCTGTTTCATTAATATTGTGCCCGGGATGTCTTCTGTACACCATGACCCTGCTGCTCCTCTCTTCTATACACCTCCGCTTTGCCTAGCATTTTAATACGCACTGGGGCTAGAAGTGCAGCTGGCGCTCTCAAACCTGATCTTGCTTTTAATGTGCACATGCTATTAATCAGCAGTTTTATTCTAGGCCATGGGGTTTATGAGATACAGTGTTAATAGGATTGTGGGCTGCCCTGCATATTTTTCCAGCCCATCACATCTTAACAGCTGTTTCCTGCCACTGGCGGGACTCTGAGGCAGGCTCGCTAACAAAAACCTGCTACAACCTGGCCCTGTGACACGCTGAGTTCAAACAACACTTTGTCACTTTTCGCTGCCCGCATAGCAATACCGCAGTGTCCGAAATTAACTTTTGGCCCAACTGCCAAGGGCTGGTAAACTTAAAAAAAATGCGACCTGTGCCAAGAATAATTTTTTACCGTCCAAAATAATTCATACATTTTCCCTAGGAGTATGTCTACCCTACCTGTAGAGTCCGGGTCCTGTGAGAAAGCAGATTTAGACTTTTAATTTTGAACTTGCTCACTTTTTTTTTCCTTTTTGCTGGCTGTAAGTTTAAAGTATCAGTGGGCTAGTTAACCGTCCAGACAGTGGAGAAACAGGAGTTTAGATGCTGTCGCTTTGTGTAGAGCCAGCCTAAGGCAGCCAATCAGGTGCCTATTTGATACAGAGTATTGTTTTGCTTTGATTTGTTTGGCTCACGGTCAGAGAGAGTGTACAGTGGTCAGCAGGGACTGACAACCTGTTAACACAGCCAAGGCATTTAAATATTATAGTCTCAAAAAGATACGGATGGGGCAATATATCGATATTCAATATATCGCAATATGAAAATGTTACGATTTGTATTGTGGGGCAGAAAAATGAATCGCGATATTAGCTCCGTTTTATTCTGCTGTAGTAATCACAAATGAGACAACCTGACCATCACAATTTCACAAGCTTTCCATCCAAATTGTATTATTTGCATTTTGCAATGACATTTTTAAGTTGTTGTTTACATTCTAGCAAGCCAATGCCATCGCTAGAAAGATTTGTGTCTCAGAAATAAACAGAATTCTGCACAGTCATTAAACTTTTTCTTTATTACATTGTATTGTGGTTGTATCGAATCGTGAACCCCATATCTCATATCTCATAGCATTCTCATTTTGGAATTGAACTCTCCATCTGCTGTCATGACCTGTCAACCACAGAGAACTAGTTGTCTGTAAAACCTAATGAATTCTGGTTATTAATATTCTTCTACTGTAGGGAGATGACCATAGCCTTCAACTCTCTCCATTAGCAAACACCCTGATACCTGCTTGGTATGAAGTCAACAAGGATAACATCATATAAGCCAAATTTCCACAAATTTCTATCTGTCTATTTGTCTATCTATCTATCTATCTATCTAGCAATTGATAATGGTATTGTATCAATTAAATTCAAATTA
>NW_027284726.1:0-17094 GCF_046629955.1 Centroberyx affinis | reverse complement strand
CTCAACAGCATGAGCCTGGGACAGCTGATGTCGCAGCAGTAAAAGTGAGACATTAACACTGTAAAAAGTGGGAGGTTTATGAGCTGTGGACGGCTCATAGGGCAGCAGTTGATCTCCTGTTCCGGTAGTGTGAGGTAGCGTCATATACAAGCACACTCCTCTCACCAGCTCAGGTTCACCACCTCCATGCAGAGGGGGAAGCAGTAGCTGAGTAACTTTCAAAAAGGAAAGAAAAAAAAAGCGGAGCACCTATTTAAATTTCTTTGTCTGTCATTGCATTTGGGGGGTAAATAACACTCACTTCAAAAAGGTCAAATATCTGAAACAGGACTGGCCCAGTGATGGAGCACACCAGTGTTTCCAATTCCACTGAATAAGCAGGTTTGGCCAGCCCAACCAGAGGTACAAAGTCTCTAAGTATTAGTTTCAGTGGAGTGTTTTAGTGTCACATTTGAGTGTTTTAGTGTTTTAGTGTCAGAAGCCTTACCACGGTCTATGTAAAAACATCACTAGTGTTGGCTTTTTAATGTTGGAAGGCTTTTACCAAATTAAGAAAACGTCTAAATAACTATTGGTTTCAATGGAGAGTTTTAGTGTCACATGACCTAAATGCTGTTTCACAGGCCTTTCTATCCTGCCAAGAAAGGTAACTGGAGAAACACTGCAGCTTGTAACCTTAAACGGGGTTCTACAATACAAGCAACTGTACCAACAAGTCACCGTAAGTCTATTCTTTTCCTACAGAGCTGAGCAACATGGGAAATTCAACAAGCCTGTCGGCCGAGAAAAGTTGATCCCGGCTTAACTTCTTGGTCAATCACATTTCCACGCTTTCTTGTTTCCCTATCGATGTTATTTCATTTTATGAACAATAGTTCCAACTGGCAAGTGAAAACCGGACAAAAAGTTGATTACAGCCATTCAAAGCTTGGGTTGTGCTGATTAACAATCGTCTTGCACCTGTTGTCAATAACGACCAAAACTATAAGTAACCCACGGATGACATCAGTTCCATGTTTGATGCTTTGAAGAAGGTCTATGACCGAAACGTTGCAATTACAGCCATTTAAAGCTTCCCATTTCTCTACAACTTTTACTTGAAAAAGTACAGGAATAAATAAAAAAACTGCTTGGAGAACGGTTCAATCACATCTGTAGTAAGCTCTGAAGTAATTTTATAGATGTTTTTCATTTTATTTTTGATTAATGCTACCTAATTAGTGGTCGTCAGCAAGCTATGTTAATTAGATGTCTCATAAAAAAAAAAAAGCTCACATTGTGCACAAGCAGTAAGACAGACAACAAATCCCACAATCCCTCTGTCTCCACTCACCAGGACGCTGGTGGCCCCGTTGGCCAGCGGGCCGTAGGTGATGTAGGAGTGGCCGGTGATCCAGCCAATGTCTGCTGTGCACCAATACACATCGTCAGGCTGGTAGTCAAACACCAGCTTGAAGGTGGTGGCAGCGTACAGCATGTAACCACTGACTGTATGAAGAACTCCCTGGAGAAGAGACGAAAGTGGAAGGTTAGGGAGAGAGGGAGAGGGAGAGGGAGAGGGAGAGAGAGAGAGAGAGAGAGAGAGAGAGAGAGAGAGAGAGAGAGAGAGAGAGAGAGAGAGTGAGTGTTTATGTGTGGCTGCATATACAGATCATTACAGCACTGATGGTAGATCCTGTGTGTGTGTGTGTGTGTGTGTGTGTGTGTGTGTGTGTGTGTGTGTGTGTGTGTGTGTGTGTGTGTGTGTGTGTGTGTGTGTGTGTGTGCGTGCGTGCGTGTGTGTGTGTGAATTCTCTACCTTTGGTTTGCCAGTTGAGCCACTGGTATACAGGATGAAGAGAGGGTCTTCAGAGTCACACCACTCTGGTTCACACTCGTCTGACACTCCGCACACCAGACTGAACCAACACAGGTCCACCTCTGGGTTCCATGGGACCTGGGGAACAGACAGACAGACACACACACACACACACACACACACACACACACAGACAGACAAAGACACGGACATACAAATGAACAGACACACAAACACACAGGCACGAAGACAAGACACACGATGCACATATGTACAAGAATACAGATATGTACATGTACATGAGTGAACACACAAATTCGTACACACAACACACAAAAAAAACAAAAACACAATAACCCAAGTTAGCAATAAAATCACCAATAACAGAATAAGAGGCAACATCATAACATTGTTGTACGGAAACAGGCATTCAGAAAGTCAAAACAACAAACGGCTCTACGTTCTAAAACACCAAGCAAAAGTGAGAGAGAGTTAGTTTGACAAAAACATGCCTCTCAAACTAGCTAGAAGAGAACAAAACAAAGAATAACTGGTGAAAAACAGTGGATCTGAGTGAGAGTGAATAAGCAATAAGAGTTAGGAAAGTTACAAACATGTTAAGGCTGTTGTAACTTTTTCTGTGTGCGTCAATCAGAACTGGGTCAGTTACTGCTTGATATCGGACGTGATTAAGACAAACTAAATCGATATCTATTAAGGAATAATGGGGAAAAGATCAGAAAAACGTATCTCTATTAGAAATGAATGAGTTGAGTGAACAAAATGCCTGAAAATCTGTGGATTGATGTAAAGATAAAGAGGTAGAAAGAAAGATAAAAAGAGCAATAAAG
This sequence comes from Centroberyx affinis, assembly GCF_046629955.1. Classification (NCBI taxonomy): domain Eukaryota; kingdom Metazoa; phylum Chordata; class Actinopteri; order Beryciformes; family Berycidae; genus Centroberyx; species Centroberyx affinis. The sequence goes on along the minus strand of NW_027284726.1, from coordinate 14,445 downwards.
AAAGAGATACAGACAGATTTTTGGATAGAGATAAACAGATATATAGCTACAGAGAAAAACAGAGAGGCAGACCGACAGGCGGGCAGAGAGATAGATAAAGGTAAAGATAGATAAAGAGGCAGTCATAAAATAAATCATGAGCCTACAACATCTTTCCAATTACTTTAAGTGTTTTAGCCTGGGAGTGCTGAGTGGAGGGGTTTGGGGGTTTCCGATCAGTCTAATTGGTTCTCATCTGCCAGAAAAAAATCAATCCATCCCAGAAAAGCAAGTTAATTCTTTTCAAACAGTAATTTGACCCAGGTCTGAACTCCACTCGCCATCATTCACACAGAAATACATCTCCCATAATGCTGTTCTCAGTGTTACATTGGACTTCATACAGAGCCGGCCAGTGGGTGTCACCGTAAAGATGATGTAATGTTCGTCTGGCAGGGGCTTTGTGTCTTCGTTTACAACCAAACCTCTTTTCCAATTTCAGACACTTATAAATGTTTTACATGATTTTGGAAGCAAGGGTAAAAAAATATATATTAGTCTCTAGGGTTTGCTTTCAATTGCACCCTTATTTACGTTTCTATGTGACTTTTAACGAAACCAAATGTGCACTAGGAGAGACAAAATGGCTCCAGATGGGAGCTGTGACAAGTGAAAAAGACGAGTGATCAGCTATATACGGGTCACACCAACAGTACCTGGTGAGCAAGAGGACATTACACGGAGTTTCAGCCAGATAAGACGTTACGTTTGCTAGATAAGAGGCTGTGCTGGCAAGATATAAAGATTCAGGCAGGTAATCTGGCTGCTGATAAAGAAAACACAGGGCTCCGCCTCTGCTCCCTCAGATCAAGTCTTTATATAAACTAGTTAACAGAGGAAGCAAGATTCAAGGGTCAGTTTCCTGCATCTTGGCAAAACACCACAAGGAAATAAAGGCTTTTTATAATCCATAAATATATATTTTGTCAAATAAATCTGAATCTACAAAGAGTTGGGATAAGGGGTCAGTTACCTGCAGCAAGAAATTAACAAGAGCCAAAAATGGGAGAATCAACATGTGGACAGTGAAACATTATGTACCTATAATAATAATAATAATGATAATAATAACACATTTTCTCTAACATTTTCTTGCTGACTTACTATAGCGTAAACAGCGACTGAAGCCATGCCTCCAGAGCAACTGAGCCTTGAGGATTTAATAAAATCACACAAGCTAGAAATCAGTCATTTGTGCAGACCGGGAGTCAAATCCTAGCAAGCCGAGACAAGATAACAGAACCCCGATTCCTCCCGACTAGTGGTGTGTGTGTGTGTGTGTGTGTGTGTGTGTAAAGGAGAGAACTGAACAGACACGTTAGTAAGAAAAAAAAACACAACATCCCTTGAGAGACAGCAGTTCACAGTAGGCTGTGTTACACCGTGTGCATCATGTGACACCCGGCACGAGCGCAGGTGAAAAACAAACACGCCTAAAAGACGCTCAACTCCGCTGAGAGGGAGCGGTAGGTAGAAGAGTACAGCCACAACACAAAGAGTGTGTTAACAGAAGACACACAAAAAAAAAGAGAGATCGGTGTTAATCAAAATTCCACCCTTAAATAGAATTCACATGTTATTCCAGTGATGGTAGACAGTCCAGTCAATATTTTGGAACAGGAATAACTCTCTCCCACAGCTTCAGGTTTACATCTTTTACAGTGTTCCCTCTGTAAACTTGTGTTACAGCAGTAGGAGAATTCAGACTGTAGTTCCATGTTCGTCCTAATTAGTCAATCTCAATCTTCATTTTGATAACTAATAAGTCATTAGAGGTAACTTCAAAGCCCTGGACATGTATCACTTCTAATCTTTTTAAGAATTTATATTTCAAATTCACTGTAAAAAGGTGTGGTTTATGTACTGCTGAATAAATATTATAGTATTTGATTTTTGTGGTAAGGGGTATGAACCAGTAAATATGTTCATATCCTCACAAAATTACCACAGTTACCGTGACTCTTGTTTCTAGATTTGGGAGAGACTTTTTCCCAATATTCACAAATCTGGACCGAACCGTCAAAGATCGCAGGAATAACAAATTGCTGTTGCTGGGTAAAAACGATTACTTCTGAAATTTTACAGCTGGTTTTTAACAGGTTTCAAGGGCCTACGGGTCATGAAATTCAGCACAAAAATGACCATGGAAATTTCAATGCAGTTAAGGAAAAAGCCACAATTGCAACTACATGTAATTTAGTTTTTACCCTGCAGCTGCGATATGCAAATTCTGCTTCCAGGTGAATTTCTCCTTTAAACAAAACAAAACAAAGATGTTATGGGTGTTTCATAGGGAGGAGTGAATGAAAATATACCTGGGGAACAGGACGTGTTTTCTTTACTCTCCCTGTCTGTTTCTCCTGCTAGAGGGGAAGGAAGGGAGGAGGAGGAGGAGGAGGAGGAGGAGGGAGGCGTTAATGAGGGAAAATGGTTACTTTAAAAACCCCAAAATAAAGAACGCAAACGTAAAGGAGCAGGGTCCACAATGTCATCTCAAACCATGACATTGAGAGAAAGGTTTTAGGAGCTTTGCAGAAGGACTAATTATGTATGAACTGTAGAGGCTGAGGGGCCGGTTTCACAGAAAAGGACTCAGCCTTGTACTAGCCTGACTGTCAGCTCCAAAGCAGATAGACTGTAGACTAATAAGGCTCCAAGACACATTTTTACCCAACCCAATCACACAGGGCTGCTGAATTTTCCTAACTATACCCACAGGCGGTTTAGAAAAATCAATGTCAATCCTTTTTGGGTCCATCTGTCTTTTGAAGCGTGGCTTAATACTCTAGCCACAATTTAGAGGAATCTACCCATCTTATCTTATATCTTATCGCCAATGGGATTTAAATGACTGATGTAAACAGGAAATAAAATGTTTAAACTGCGGTGGAATTCATTTCAGTCCAGAACTAGGCTTAGTTCCATGTCAGTGAAACTGACCCGCTGTGTTTTACCTGACAAACAACAGCTAGAGGGAGAGACAAAACGATGTGTTCTTGGGAAGAAACTGAACTTAAAATATGTGACATTTGAGGGTTACATCATGATGGGATGGTATCATAATCAGGGCAGGAAAAACTAAAGTTTCATCTACTGGTCACGATGGCTAGTAGATTCCAATATCCATCTGCCACTTTCACCATTTTACCAGCCACTTTGACTTTTAGATCAGACGAGGACCTCCACATGAGACTTGGTTACCTGCTGAAGTGGCTGGTAAATGGTTTATCCTAGTCTGGTTTAGGCTAATGTGGATAAATTTGAAAATGGCGTTTTCATGTCAAAAGTTCCATGCTAGCTTTTCCGAAAAGTCCGCTGTCCACACTGAACCGCCAAAAACGTATAATTTCTTCCATGGGCATGCACAGGTAACTTGGGCTGGCCACTTTAAACCATTTCCCCCCCAAGCACCAGCTTTCTGCCACCCGCATTTTTTAAGAGGTTATTTACAGAGTGATCATGCTAACGAAGTCTGTTAGCAAGATAAGCTTCTGAAAAAATGCCTAAATCAAAAAGTGAAAAAGTGTCACGGTAGAGTTGTTCTGCTCTCTAAGTTTGGGGCGGCTCTCCAGCCACAACCACCATCTCTTGAGGCGTGAAACAGCCGATACAGCCTGGATGGATCACATGACAATAATATCCCTGAGATCACATGACAAAAACATGTCAGCGTTTTCGTAAATTTTCCCCAATCTACTTTGGAGCGTTTTCGCAAAGCTCTGTTATCGGTGGTCGAAAATACCGGCTTAGTGTGGATGGAAGGCCAAAACTGAGAAATAAAGATGCATTTTCAAATTTATCTACATCCACATGTCACTTCCTTTTTATGTTAGTCTAGTTTCATTTAGCCAATAGTCTACCACTGTTTGGCCTACCTAGTATAATCTAGCATGGGTTTGTCTTGCCTGTAAATCAGGACAGGGAACAAGTGGTAAATCAAATGCAGTCTAGTTTAGCCTGGTCTGGCATGGTTTTACATTTTACCCTTAGATTAAGACAGGAATTTTGGCTCGGAGGAGAGGAACTCATGGGAGTTTAATCTGGTCTAATCTTTCTAATTTAAGATCTAACTTAATCTGCTATGGGTTGCTGATCTGCCTGGTCTGATATGGCCTGGTTTACATTCTAGCTTTTGGTTTTCATTTTACCTGTAGATCGGTCAGGGCTATTTCTACTCCCTTAAAACAAATAGTATCTGGTCTGGCCTGGTCTGGAATGGCCCAGATTGTATTTTTGGTTTGTTGTTTACCTGCAGATCGGGGCAGGATCGTTTGGCTGGAGGAGACTGAGAGCCCAAAGGAGTCTCCTCTGCTTCTTTTGACAAATGTTTCAGCATTATACACTTCTGGACTGGGAAACCCCTAGACAGAGAGAGACACAGAGACATACAGAGAGAGAGATAGAGAGAGAGAGACAGAGAGAGACAGAGAGAGAGAGACAGAGAGAGACAGAGAGAGACAGAGAGAGACAGAGGGAACAGAGTAATAAATAAACAGCAGAGACATAAAGAGGGGGAGAACTGTAAGCACTGTACTAACTATGAAGGAGTAAAATAATACAAATAATATCTAGTCATTTTGAAAATGTTTCCCCAAAACTACAATATCTTGGAGGAAAAAAAAATCAGTGCCACACAAAAAAATGTATTAACCTGTTACAGCTTGATTGAGACAGGATGATTGATTGTTATAATATTGTAATAATATGTTATTGATATAATACTACTAGAACATTTACTGCTGTTAAGTGTCACACTGACATGGTTTCAAAATGGTTCAAATTGAATTGATTCAAAATGAATCCGTTCACACTGAGTTCATTGTTTTGTCTTTGCTTTGGCAAGAAGCACTTTTCACGCCAATAAAGCATCTTTGAATAGAAACTGAACCGATAGTGAAAGAGCTCTGAATGAATGAAGTGTTGCACATTACTGAATAAACCTTGTTCGACACGGAAGTAGTTGAGTGTCGGTTATACTTACAGATAATGAACATGGTTTCTGATAACATTTATGACACCTGTTTAGCCCAGGAGTAGACAGAGATTTTCTTTTCAGATAAAACTTAGACAGTTTGCAGTGTGGAGCCTTGATTGTCAGCTGCAGTGGTATCCAATCATGACAGCATGCGAGTGTCCCATAACGTGCTAAAACTCAGGAGTTCCTTCATAGATTTTCTCAAAACGTCAGGAAAAAGCAACTGTTGACCTACTTTTATATGAAATCTTACCTTTAATCCTGGTCTGATACGAGCCAAGTTGCCTCATTCATTATTGAATTCTTAATTTCCTATAAGCTTTTGTTATTTATTGTGATTGACTTGCTTTTTTATCTCTTTGCTATGTGTATTTTATCAACACCTTCAGTTTTTTTTTTCTCTTGTTCCTTGTTGTGAAGCACTGTGTAATTTTACTTTGTAAAACGCATCACTTCCTGTGCAGAAGAGGATTTTTCCCAGGAAAGAGCTACCAGACACCGGCTGTTTAGAACAGACAATGGAAAAGCTTTATGAACTGGATATACGTTGAATCACTATTAAGTTATATGAAACAGCCATAAGGTCAGAACAGATATTTATTTAAATCAAAATGTGGGGATTATTACTTTAATACATTTCTGCAATGCAAGTGGCTCGTGCACTGTGTCTGTGCACATGCACGTGTGGAGAGCTTATTTGTCACTGCAGTTCTGCAGTATGTGTTGTGTGTGTGTGTGTGTGTGTGTGTGTGTGTGTGTGTGTAAAACTGCCTTGACCCTGCATTTCTGCTGTGCTTGCTTGTGAACCATCGCCAGTGTCTGCGTGTGCGTGTGTGTGGTGAGAGAGAGAGAGAGCTTACTTGTCTCTGCATTTCTGCAGTGCTTCGTCAGCTATCAGCTTCAGGTTGATCAGCTTATCTCCTCGATAGAAACCATCTGAGAGAACGAGATAAAGACAGAGATGGAGAGACACACAGAGAGAGGAGACAGACAGAGAAGGAGAGAGAGGGAAAGAGAGAGAGAGAGGGAGAATGAGAGAGAGACCCAGAGAGATGGAGTGGGAAAGAGAGAGAGAGAAAGGAAAGAGAAAAGAAAGATTAAGAAGGGGATTGAGAAAGTAAAGGAGGAAGGAGAGGGAGAATTCTTGCTACAACACACATATTTTTCACAGAAATAAATCCCTGTTGAAGGCAGAAGGCCAAATTGCATTGGAGTTTTCAATTCAATATGACATCAACTCACAATAAACACTCTTTAATTGATTTTCACTTTGAGGGCAGCCACACAGTATTTTGTCATTAGGTTGATGAATGGCAACTGCAGCGACCTGTGGACAGCTCTGCATACATTTCAGAGTAACCTATAATTTGTATACAATATGCCCCATTTTGCATCACAATTGAATCAAACTGAATGCTAAATCAAACTAAGAGGGATATAAAATGTCTTTGGCAAGATGGCTGCAGAAGGAAGCTGCGACATCGATTGACAGCAACGTACCGACAAATGCAGGGAATCAAAACTTACTGTGTGGCTGCCCTCAAAGTGAAAATCAATTAAAAAGAGTTTATTGTGAGTTGATGTCATATTGAATTGAAAACCCCAATGCAATTTGGCCTTCTGCCTTCAACAGGGATTTATTTCTGTGAAAAATATGCGTGTTGTATCAAGAAATCCCCCCCTTCTGTATTCAGCGATTGCTCCCAAAAAAAAAACCTCCTTCCCCTCTCTTTACATTTTATCTTTATGTTGGCATCTGTCTGTGTGTAGACATATTCTTCAGAGCACAGTAACACCGCTATAGAGCAAATCTGATTCGATTTTGGAGCACCTTGCTGCATAAATTTGCATATTAATTAATTGAATTTTTAAACGACAATAACTCCTTAACTCTTTAAGATACAAAGTTGATATTAATACAACCCACGTCTTATGTGAAGACAAGCACGTTGACATAGAAACATCTGCATATTCATGCATTAAACACCTTAATTAACCTCATTAGTGTAACTGGTTATGTTCAATATATCACGGTGGTTATGGCAGCTCAAGAGCCTCTTGTTTCTTTTCCCTTCGCACTTCTCTCCTACATGATCATTCTAGGGTCACAAGAATATTACCAGAGCGCTGTGATCACCCGGGTGACCTGGGAATTGAATCTTATTCTACCTTTGGACTCATTGTAAGTCACTCTGCATAAAAGCGCCAGTTAAATGCCTAAAAAAAAGCAGGAATAATTCATTGCTGCTGCGAATGTACAGCTCCCCGAGTAAGGCTTCTTGATCCCTGCTGTTTCATGAGCAGTTTAGATAGTCTACACACTTCTCTCTAGTGAAACTGAATGAGACCCAGCAGAGAGTTTAGCTCCGTTTCACCATTCAGCCTCCTGTAACCCTCTTTACAAGGCAATAAAGCCCTATGACAACACTGCCAGTCACAATGAAAAGGCCCCGGCTAAAGACTCTATGATCCGCTTACAGGAACTCTATGAGTGAGAAGTGTGTGTGTGTGTGTGGGGGGGGGGGGGTGTCTGTCTGTCTGTGTGGAAGTACATATATAGTCTCTGAGTACTTGGGGAGGGGTGTGGGTGTGTGTGTGGACAAATATAAATGTATACTAACTGTGTGTGTGTGTGTGTGTGTGTGTGTGTGTGTCTACAGAGGGTCTACACTCAGGTCAGTAACCCAGTGGATTAGCAGGCCATATCCCCGGACGCTGTAATCCAGCTAATAAGACTTTCATTACCGTTCACAACTTGGCGCCTCGTCTCAGCTACCGGCTCCTCCAGCCGCTCGTTTGAACCGTTCAGGTCAAGTGAATGAATGAAATACTATGTGCGCTACACCTGTGCAGAATAATACAGTTGTCTAGATATTTTGACATTAAAAACCTAATTTAACATTTATCATAAAAAAAACCTCTGGCTGTGTTGTCTGTATGTTATGTGTTGTTCTCTATGCATTTAGTGCTAGTACTAATTTGAGTGGTTATGATTGGTGTTGATTTTTTTTCTCTCTATTTTTTCCTCTCTTCCCATCCAACCTTTTTAATTACACTATACACTATAATTATTTTATGTGGATTAATTAAACTGTGACATATATTTTTAACTGTGACATCAACCTGCCATGGGACAACAGATGAAAATTTGCCTGGTGGCTAAATCTGGTGTATTTACATTTGGTTTTAAGTGTTCATTAATATACACTGTCCATATCAAACGGGACTGAGTGATATGGTTGAAGTCAATATCACGATAATCACGATTTTTTTGATATTGATATATATCACGATATGGTTCACGTATGTCCAATCGCATGTTAAATAGTCAAATTAATGTTCACCCCATTGAGCTGAATGGTAATGTTAGGCGTGATGTCAAACAAAACTGAAATTTTCAAATAATATTCCTTAAAATGTTTCATACCTCAATGTACCTCAAATTTTTAAATAAGATTTGCTGGTTATCATCAGTTTAGACAGCAGAATTGTGCGTCACGATATCCCAAAATCACCATATGATTCCACTGAAAGACGATAAACGCTAATATTGAATTATCGCCCGGCCCTATGTTCAGACTAATCAGCTATAATCAAATACAGATGTACTGAACTTTTCTATAAAACATTTGCAGACCAGTTTCATCATGCAAGGCTTATGTCTGTGGCAGATGAACATAGCTATGCCAAATTCTGGTACTGTAGATGTTGCCTGACCCAGAATAACGGCCTGGTACTGTGTCTAGACTGCTGTTTGAAAACATAAACTAGTCCACTGCCTCATCTAGCCTTTTGGATGTGTGAATTCCCTCGACAAATTGTTCATTACATGATTTCCCCCACGAGTGCATTACAGGCCACTGGGTAATTTTGCCTCAACAGCTGGCCTAGACACTGAAAAAACTGTCCAACATTACTAGAAAGGCTTGGGTTAGCTGGGGTGCATCTATATTTTTAATTTTTTGTGATACTTTATTGATCTCCCGAATGAAAAATGTTGTCTTTTCTCTTGCACCCCCGTCCAGTTTGTCCCGTTACAGGGCGCTCTTCCTTCTCATTATGCTACCCTCGTTTTTTTGCTACTCGTTTTTTTTTTCCTGCAACTCACCTGCTGTGATGAGCAGCGAACACTGTGAGTCCAGGATCCGCTCACACAGAGACTCAGCAGAGAAACCTGCAAACTGGAAATAACAACACATAAAATCAGAGAAATATAGTAATATGTGATCGGCATGTTGGGGAGAAAAATACATATAAAGCAAAAACCTCATGAGCAGTTCTCCAAAAAGAAAAAAAGAAAGGATATAGAAGATAAGCCATATGATGATGATGATGATAATCTTTATTTTATGAAATAATTCCAACTCACCACTATGGAGTGTACAGCTCCGATGCGGACACAGGCCAACATGGCTACCACCAGCTCCACCACCATGGGCATGTAGATGGACACACGGTCGCCCTTCTTCACTCCTGGAGACACAGGTGGACAGACAGGTTAGGGGGAGAGACAAAGATACAGTTCCATTGTTTTTACACTGTCACACAGTACAGTAAACATCAATACAGCATGAAACAAATTGACAACAAATTGTCTTTACATCTGGGCAAAACTGAAGCAATTTTATTTGGCTCAAGACGCAGAATCCAGAATTCTCCTGCTCTCAGCATCTCAGTTCAAGGGACTGAAATAACTGCCAAAGAGTCTGTGAATTATCTTGGCTGTAAACTGGACAATGTAATGTCTGGTGAGAATATGGCACTACACGTTTTAGAAACAGTCCACAATAAAAATAAAGTTTTTATCCCGGAAATCCAGGTTTGTAGATGTATCAACCATGAAGATATTGACAAATGCTCTGGTCCAATGCAACTTTGATTATGCATGCACAAGCTGGTACAGCAGCATCTCTAAAAATCTATGCAACAGATAACAAACAGCCCAGAACAAGCTTATCAGAGTGGTACTGAAACTCCCCTTACACACCCACCTGACAGCCCAACATTTTGAAGAGCTTGGATGGCTCACTGTAGAGGATAGAGTGGCCATGTTGAAGTTGAGTCTGGTTCACAGTGTCATTGCATCCAATTATTTTAGAGGCTACTTCACACGAGTCAGTGACTCCCATAATTATAGGACCAGAGCCAGTGACACTGATGTGATAACCCATAGTTTTCGGACATTGATAGGAAAAAGCACTTTTGCTTACTCTGGAGCTGTGGTCTACCAGCGTCAATAAAAACCACAGAGTCAAAACAACAGTTTAAATTGTCAGTAAAAAAAATATTTTTTTGGAAAAACTGGTGCGATAATCTGCATTTGTACACAGGTGTTTTTTTTCTCTAATATATGCATTGTTATGTAATGTATGCATTGTTTATGAATTGTTCGTAAGAGGACCACAGTGGAATTAAGTCGTTGACTTTACTGTGTTTTTATCCTCGATTGTTATTTAAATGTATGTGCTGGGCTTCATCTGGAGTGAAATGTGCATGTATTCATTTTAACTTTCGAATAAATCCAATCCAAAATACCCAGTTTTTGTGTTTGAATATGAGGTCACCTGCTAAATATAATTGGGAATCACTACTACTTTCTGTGGGCGTGTCATATGGGCGTGGCCAGCAGCGAGCTGGGTTGTATCTATCTATCTATTTTTATTGCAGACTGGCTGCATTCACAGTCTGCTTCTTCAGCACCTGTGGAGGCTTTATGGTTGCCAGTTACCTCAGCCTCAGGAGACATGACAGCAGGGCCGGGCGATATGGACCAAAATAAAATCACGATAATCCTAAAGAACTCTTCATTTTCAAATAATATTGTGTAATTTGTGTCAGATCTCATTTTGTGAGATTTTAACTAGTAGTTGCTTTATCATTAATTCAGACGACAGAATTGTGTATCACTTATAAATTGTATGATGTATTTTGTATCACCTAAAAAGCTAATAAAAAGACTTGATTCTATTGAAAGACGATAAGCGGTAATATTGAATTATTGCCCAGCCCTAGATGGCAGCTCATCAAGATGATCAGCAAGTTTTTGGTAGGGTTGGTAAACTTGACCAACTGAGGGGGAGGAGGGCGGGACTGAACAACACACTTTGCTGCCTCAAGGTGAAAAGCTGCATACTGTAGCTTTAAAAAGAACATGGCCATGAAATGATGGTTGGTTACCTGCAACAGCAGCTGGGAGAGTAGACAAATGCATCAGCCACAGAAAAAATTACTAGCATTTTGCTTGTGACTGGAGCTACTTTCCCACCCTGTTTCACCCCCTGCTGTAGCCACTTACCTTGGGACTTGAGCACATTGGCGAACTGACAGACCCTCTGCAGCAGCTCTCTGTAGGTCACTGTCAACTCATCTCCGGGCTCATTACCTTCCCTGAAATAAACATTAGACAAGAACACTTATTAACAAACAAACCATATTCTCTTTTGATAACCGTCATCTCAACTCCTGGCTTCTTACCAGCTGTAAAATAAACAATAGCAACATGCTTACGAAACATCAGTGTCGGCAAGTGACTCATTGCAAAACCAGGCTTGTTTTCTTCCACCTGAAACTGTGTCCACACACACACACGCACACACACACACACACAAGTCTCACTTCAAAAGCTTGTCACTTTCACCACACTCATCACAACCACAGACAATCACAAAAGAGCAGTGTCATGCTATACAGGCTGAAAAAACCCCACAAATCTCTATTCCACTTTGTGCCTGCTCACCCCTTGGTTAAGTGGAACTTTACCCCAGTTGTGAAACTCAACTTATCTAAACTTTCCCCTTTTCACAACTGAAAATAAGCCTGGACATTTAAGGAACTATGTGCTTGCATCACTTAAGGTCACGTACTTGCACACACACGCTCAACTTACACGGGTAAGCCTAGTGGACTAATAACAATGTCTCGAGAACAGACAGTGAAGTAAATGAGTTGTGACAGCGGTGCCTCTATAGATTATTAAATACAGCCGCGATCTTAAGTGAGCGTCGTCTAGCCTGTCTCTCAGCATCACAGTCTACAAACTGAAAAGCATGACTGACAAGCTGGAGATGGGAGAGAGAGCGGGGAAGAGAGCAGGAGAGAAGAGCGCAAAAGACGGATGGAGAGCGCAAAGTGAAAGAGCGCTTAGAGGAGAGAGCGCTCAGGTAGAAGAATTATTATTAGAAACTAGGGATTGGTATCAGCCGATATGAGCTTTAAAAAGCAATATCGGTCCAATATTATTATTTTATCTGCTGATATTTGGCCCAGTTTTTTTTCCTAGGAGCATGTCACTTAATACAACTGTCAAATCAGCAACAAAGTAAAACTAAGACAGTCTTTTGTTTAAAAAAAAAAACACTTAAATATCTTATGAAGATTCACACAAAAACATACAAAAATCAGTATTGGCCAATATGGGTAGGAAAATATCGGACAACAGTATCAGCCTCAAAATAAACATATCGTTACCTTCCTACTAGAAACTAGGGCTGGGCGATAATTCAATATTATCGTTTATCGTCTTTCAGTGGAATCATATCGCATGATATGAAGATATTTTAATATCGTGGCACACATTTCTGCTGTCTAAATTGATGATGACAAGCAAATTTTACTTAAAAACTCTCATAAATTAAGGTATGGTAGGAATATTATTTGAATATTTCTGTTTTGTTTGACATCACACCTAACATCACCATTCGGTTCAATGAGGTGAACATTAATTTGATTATTTACCGTGATTTTGCATACATGAACCATATCGTGATATATATTGATATTGAGAAAAATCCTTATGATTATCATGATATTGATTTCAACCATATCGGCTAGCCCTACTAGAAACAAGTAAGAGATGGGGAGTCGGAGTAAGTGAGTGAGTGAGTGAGTGAGTGAGTGAGTGAGTGAGTGAGTGAGTGAGTGAGTGAGAGAGAATGAGGGCATGAGAGGAAGAGCTCAGCAGAAAAGGATGAGTGACAAACTAAAGATGGAGAGAGATTGAGAAAGAGAGCAAGAACAAGTACAAGCATGAGAAAGCAACAGTATGAGAAAGAGAGATAGTAACAGAACAAAGAGCACTTTTTAGTTTAATACGAGCTGGAATATGTCCTGGCAGCTCTGTTGTGTTGTCACTGGGTCTTGTGGTGTTTGATTAATTACATCTCGTCCGTCTGCTTTAGCTTCTACTACAGTGAAAGGCAAATTTCTACACCTGTGGACAATAACGTTTCTATACTATACTATTCCAAGAGAGCAAAAGGAAAGGGGGGAGAGAACAAAATAAAAGGTGTATTGATTGCGTAAGAGTCAAGCGAGGTAAGATGACATGTTGGGGCATCCTTTACAAGGCAGGGCAGGATCCTCTAGTATGCATGGGGAAGACAGTGAAGTATAAAAAAGAAAAACAACAGAAAGAAACAAGAAATCAGGGGGTGGAAACAGGTGAGTATGTTAAACAAGCCTGAAAATCGTGGGAAAATACCCTTTAGTGTAAAAAAAAAAATAAAAACCTAACTTACATATTTTAATGAGCACCGAAACATCAACAGAGTTTCCTTGCAGATGAATATGTCACATTTGGTCAGTTATGTGTGTGTTGTTCTGCATTGGCTGATAAACAGCGGGACAGGAATACACACACACACGGTTTTATTAGCTTCGCCTTCCACAGGCTTCCAATACAAAACGAAGAGAACTTTAACAAAAATACAGATTGCAAAATATCTTGATTTCAGCATTAGTTACTGGCAAGGCCTCCCAGCTTACACTTGAGCCACAATGGTAAAACAGCAGTCCAGGAAGGCGTGCGTGTGTGTGTGCGTGTGTGTGTGTGTGTGTGTGTGTGTGTCTCCCAATAGAGTGAGGGAGTGTGTATTTATGTGCAATCCAGTGGGGTGTATATCTCAGTGGTGTGTGTGTGTGTTTGCATGCATGCATCTCCCAGTTGTGTGTGTGTGTGTGTGTGTGTGTGTGTGTGTGTGTGTGTGTGTGTGTGTGTGTGTGTGTGTGTGTGTGTGTGTGTGTGGTGGGAGGGGAGGTTACATAGCTGAAATGTCTCCATGCCCTGCTTGGCAATAGCAGCCAGTGGGAGTTGCATTAACAGAATAACTATGAAACTATGATAAAGCTCTGGCCTTGATAGTGTTTTCCATTAAGCTATCTGAGCTGCACAGTCTGTTCACAGTTAGGTCTACATAGATTTAGCATGGCTACTTACCATCACTTTAAAGTAGTACTGAAACGATTAGTCCATTAATCGATTAGTCAATCGAGTTAATCGATTCTAATTTCAACATCGTTTTAGTCATTCAACAAGTAAAAATAGCAAACATTTTGCTGGTTACAGCTTCACAAATACTAAGATTTGCTGCTCTTCTCCATTTCATATGCATTAGGACTTTGTGGTTTTTAGGCTGCTGGTCAGACTAAGTCGG